>NC_053024.1:540764150-541023968 GCF_003073215.2 Triticum urartu
CTTCCCTTCCCTTTACTTACTGTTACTCCTTGTGAAGTCATTGTATGTTCGCACTATCTTTTGTCTTCACCGAGTGACTGCGTGTTCTGTGTGGCTTCACAATATCTTCCTACCTGATCCTTACTACATTGCTGCTATTAGTCATTGTGCTTTCACTCTATTGAATACTTGACTATGGCTTGCCTAGTGTAGTCTACCTTCCGCTGCAGGGTAATAGGTTTATTTCTATCGTTTGTCTTCATAACTTCCACGTTTTGAAGACTTTCATAAAAATCGCCTATTCACCCCCCCTCTAGTCGATATAACGCATTTTCAATTGGTATCAGAGCGAGGTGCTCCCTTGTTCTGTGTGATTCGGTTTAACCACCTGGAGTTTTAGCTATGTCGACTGCAGGGATAATTAAAGTCTCCGCTGCGTGCCCCGTCTTCGATGGAACTGAATATCCCTACTGGAAGAATAAGATGCGCATGCATCTTGAAGCCATTGACGTCGACCTATGGTATGTCGTCAAGAACGGCGTTCCCAAGGCTGGAGAAGGTGTCACTGCTGCTGATGTCAAGAAGTTCGTTCAACTGGACTCTACTGCCAAGAATATCATCTGTGGTCATCTGACCAAAGGACAGTATGGCCGTGTGAGTGCTTTGGAAACATCTAAGCTGGTCTGGGACTGGCTCTCCAAGGTCAATGAAGGCGTCTCAACCCAGAGAGATCAGAGAATCAGTGTCCTTCGCAACCTCTTCAACCACTTCAAGCGAAATGACAATGAGAATGTCCAGCTCACATTTGACCGACTCACTAACATCACAAATGAGCTTCAAGCCCTCGGCGCTACTGAGATCACCAAACATGAAGTCGTCAAGACACTACTGAGATCACTTGATAGTTCGTTTGACACCCTAGCCCCGATGATTCAAGAACGTCCTGATTTCAAGACACTCGATCCGTCTAACATACTTGAGAGACTCAACACACATGAGTTTCAGCTTTCTGAGAAAAGAGATATCTACGGTCCAAACTATGGGCGAACTCGTGCCTTGAAGGCGAAAGCTGTCTCCTCATCTGAAGAAGAATCTGACAGTAGTTCGGATGATCCTGAAGACATTGGAAGGGAACTTGCTATGCTTGTGAAGAAGTTCCAAAAATTCACCAAGAAGAAAGGTTTCAGAAAGTCTTCCCGATCAAGCTCAAGGAATGATGAATCTTCTGCTCACAACTACAAGAAGAAAACATGTCACAAGTGCAAGAAACCTGGCCACTTCATCTCTGAGTGTCCACAGTGGGACAGTGAGAACAAAAAGAAGAAGAAGAGCAAGGAATATGACTCTGACGACAAGAAGAAGAAATACTCAAAGTCTTCTTCCAAGTCTTCCTCAAAGTCTTCATCACACAAGAAGAGCTCATCTGGCAAGGCACGTGTGTTTGTTGGCAAGGAAATGGATTCAGAGGAGGAGTCCGCTTCTAAGGAGGCGGAGGTGGAGTCTGAGGAGGAGTCTGATTCAGGCGTCGCAAGTCTGGCTACAGCATATGTTGCCAAGTCCATCTTCAACACTGAAGACAATGACTTCATCACCGACACCGATGCAAATGACAAGGACTACTCCGCTTCTACCTATTGCTTCATGGCACGCGGTGCCAAGGTAAACACACGCACTACTCACTATCAAACATCTAGTGACGATGACTTTGATTGTGGTTCAAAACCCAGCTACAAAACACTTGCTAAAATTGCAACTGAACAACAGAAAGCTATGGAACATATTCAAAAACTGTTAGACAGAAGCGATGATCTGTTAGGTGCTGAAATGACTCGATCTGAATCCCTAATTGAAGACATCAAAAATCTTCACGTTAAGTATGAGGAACTTGAAAGTCGTCATGAAACTCTCTCAAAAACTCATGAAAAGCTTTCCTATGATTATCTTCAAAGGAAGCAAGATCTTGAGAAATTGAGAGTGGCTCATGAAGATCTTCAAAAGGAAAACGAGTCACTTCGCGCCAAACAGATCAGTTCCGCTAAGGAAGGATTTGAACCACCATGTCTTAAATGCATTGAGCGTGATAATGCTACTTCTGTTGCTGAATGTTCTACTGCTACTACTATTGCAATATCTTCAACTGTTGATGTGGTAACTAACCCCTCTGCTGAGGATACCACTGCTATTGCTGATGAGAATGCTAGATTGAAGACATTGCTTGAAACAGGGATGTACAAAAGTCTTAAAGGGCATCGGACACTATGTGATGTCCTCAAAAAGCAGATTCTAAACCGAAACCCGAGGAAAGAGGGTGTTGGGTTCATAAGGAAAATGAATGCTGATGGCTCTTACTGGAAACCTGAGCAGTACCCCAAAACCACGTGGGTTGCTGCAAAGGAACCTTTAGCAGATCCATCCAATCTATCTGGCTTCACTTGTGCTAACCCCATTATCATTGATGAATCCTTTGATGCAAACTATAAACTGTTTAAGAATCAGAATGGTGAAGTGTTTGCTAGGTACATTGGTACTAACTGTAGGAATGGACCGCCTATGAAGAAGATCTGGGTTCCTAAAAGGTTTCTGGAGAATCTTCCTGTGAATGTCATCATGACACCTCACGTGAAGAAGACAAACCTCAGACCAAAGGCTTCATACGGTCCAAAGGCTTCATACAGACAGAGGACTCACCTGAGTCGCACTAACGCAAATGTTTTGCAGGGAAACCATACTCAGGCATATGAATATGAGAGCGGTTCATCAAACCGCCATGTTCATAAGACCAAGAACTATTCTGCTTATTCTTATGAGTACTATTGTCCGCCTGCAAGACTGTTTGCTAGGGCTCCAAAGCCAAAGTTCTCAGATGCTGCACTTAGACTCATTGCTTCTAAGCCACCCTTGAAGATGTCGGTGGCTAAGAAAGCTTAACTCTATTTTGCAGGGAAAGGTCTCCAGCAGAAAACCAAAATCGCCTGACGCTATTGCTGGGGACCTTAAACATCTTGTAGGGTGCAAGATCAAATGCCCGAATGGTCTTACTATGTACTTCGTTCCTGAATCGCTTGCTACTCTCCCTATTAGTCCTAATCTAGATCTAAGCTTTCATAACCCACTGTTCGTCAAATGTTTTTGCTTCACAATGCTCTTAGTGAAGCCTATCCCCCTAACTGCACTGTAGGGTATGACACCAGCGTCTTCAGAATGGATTATTGATAGTGGGTGTACAAATCACATGACTGGCAAAAGAAGCCTTCTTATGGACTCAACCTTACGTCCATCCGACAAGAGCCACATCACATTTGCTGACACTGGTAAAAGTAAGGTATTGGGTCTAGGTAGAGTTGCAATCTCAAGGGATCAACACATGGATAAAGTCATGCTTGTTGAATCCCTTGGCTTCAACTTAATGTCTGTCTCAATGCTTTGCGGTTTAAACATGATCGTAATATTTGGAAAATATCGTTGCCTTGTTCTAATGGAATCTGACAAGTCTCTAGTATTTGAAGGGTATCGAAAAGATGATTTGTACGTGGTAGATTTCTCAGCAGGACCACAGCTTGCCGTATGTCTTCTAGCAAAAGCTTCAGAATGCTGGCTCTGGCATCGGAGGCTTGGGCATGCTGGCATGAGGAACCTCCACACCCTGACAAAGAAGAAGCATGTCATAGGCATCGAGGGCGTCAAGTTCAAGAAAGATCACTTATGCGGTGCCTGTGAGGCAGGAAAGATGACGAGGGCCAAACATCCCTCGAAGACAATCATGACCACTACTCGACCCTTCGAACTGCTTCACATGGATCTTTTCGGTCCCACTCATTACTCAACTCTTACTACTACTGCTTGTCTCTATGGCTTTGTCATTGTTGATGATTATTCTAGATATACTTGGGTGCACATAATCCTTTACAAGACTGAAGTGCAGGATGTCTTCAGACGCTTCGCCAATCGAGCAATGAACAACTATGGCGCCAAGATAAAGCATATCAGAAGTGACAATGGCACTGAATTCAAGAACACTGGCCTTGATACATATCTTGATACCTTGGGAATCACACATGAATTCTCAGCCCCGTACACGCCACAGCAGAATGGGGTCGTTGAACGCAAGAACAGAACACTCATTGAGATGGCCAGAACGATGCTAGATGAATACAAGACTCCAAGAAAATTCTTGCCTGAAGCCATTGATACTGCATTCCATACAATCAATCGTGTTTATCTTCACAAGCTTCTGAACAAGACATCTTATGAGCTCCTTACTGGCAAGAAGCCAAATGTCAGTTACTTCAGAGTATTTGGCGCCAGGTGCTGGATCAAGGACCCACATCACACCTCAAAGTTTGCACCAAAAGCACATGAGGGTTTTATGCTTGGATATGGAAAGGATTCGCACTCCTACAGAGTCTTCAATCTCTTTCATTACAAAGTGGTTGAAACAGTGGATGTGCGGTTCGATGAGACCAACGGTTCACAAAGAGAGCAACTGCCAAATGTGCTAGATGAAGTTCCATCCAGTGAATCAATCAAGCTAATGGGAACTGGAGAAATTATACCTTCTGAAGCTCATCCTGAAGAAGAACTTATCATCACAGCACCTGATCAACATGAAGACAATGCTCAGCCTGAAGACATTCCTTCTAACAACGACAATGATCAGCAAGAGCAAAATCTTCGCCCTGTACATCCTCGCGTTGCCAATGAAGTGCAGATTGAAAGAATAATTGATAGCATCAATGCACCCGGTCCACTCACTCGTTCAAGGGCAACTCAGCTAGCAAATTTCTGTGGGCACTTTGCATTCGTCTCAATAACAGAACCCAAGAAAGTTGAAGAAGCCTTCATGGAACCTGAATGGATTCAAGCTATGCAAGACGAGCTTCAACAGTTTGAGCTGAATAATGTATGGGAACTGGTCAAGCGTCCCGATCCTCGGAAGCACAACATAATAGGCACCAAATGGATATACCGCAACAAGCAATATGAGCATGGTCAAGTTGTCAGAAACAAAGCTCGTCTCGTTGCTCAAAGATATGCTCAAGTGGAAGGCATTGACTTTGATGAAACATTTGCTCCTGTGGCTAGACTTGAAGCCATACGCATACTTCTGGCCTATGCAAATCATCACAACATACTTCTTTATCAAATGGATGTGAAGAGCGCCTTCCTCAATGGCAAGATTGAAGAAGAAGTGTATGTTGCACAACCTCCTGGCTTTGGAGATCCAAAACATCCTGACATGGTATACAAGCTCAACAAGGCACTGTATGGCCTCAAACAAGCCCCTCGGGCCTGGTATGACACACTCAAATACTTCATGAAGAGCAAAGGCTTCATACCTGGTTCTCTCGACCCCACTCTCTTCATGAAGACATATGATGGTGAACTGTTTGTGTGCCAAATATATGTGGATGACATTATCTTCGGCTGCACCAATCAGAAGTACAGTGAAGAGTTTGGATATATGATGCAAGAGCAATATCAAATGTCTATGATGGGAGAGCTGAAGTTCTTTCTCGGTCTTCAAATACGACAGCAACGCAACGGCATCTTCATATCTCAAGAGAAGTATCTCCAAGATTGCCTAAAGAAGTTCGGTATGCAAGACTGCAAAGGCTTCACGACGCCAATGCCAGCCAAGCATCATCTGGGTCCTGACGACAATGGTAAAGAGTTTGATCAAAAGGTATACCGCTCCATGATTGGTTCTTTACTTTATCTATGTGCATCTAGGCCAGATATTATGCTTAGTGTTTGCATGTGTGCTCGATTTCAAGCGGCACCAAAGGAGTCGCATCACTTAGCTGTGAAGCGAATTCTTCGATATTTAGCTCACACCCCAACTCTAGGATTATGGTATCCAAAGGGCTCAGAGTTTGATATAGTTGGATTCTCGGATGCTGATTATGCTGGTGACAAAGTTGATCGCAAGTCTACATCAGGCACATGTCACTTTCTGGGACGATCACTTGTATGTTGGTCTTCAAAGAAGCAGAACTGTGTATCTCTCTCCACTGCTGAATCTGAATACATTGCTGCTGGATCTTGCTGCGCTCAGCTTCTATGGATGAAGCAAACGCTCAAAGACTATGGCATTCATCTGAAGCAAGTGCCACTCTACTGCGACAACGAAAGCGCCATCAAGATTGCCAACAACCCAGTTCAGCACTCGAAGACAAAGCACATTGAAATTCGTCATCACTTTCTCAGAGATCATGTTGTGAAGGAAGATATTGATATCATACACATCAACACTGAAGAGCAATTGGCAGATATCTTCACCAAGCCCTTGGATGAGAAGAGATTTTGCAAGTTACGGTGTGAGCTAAATATCCTGGAATCCTCAAATGTCCTGTGATCAGGCACACATCCTAACCCTTATGCATATTGATGACTTAGATGTGCAACACATGAAGTAAAGTATATCTTCAATCAATGAAGACATACATTCTAAGTGTGAATACATTAATGTGGAATTTGACTTCAGAGCGCCACGATAATTGTGCGCCGTGTCTGGGTCTAATACTTCCTATACGGTGGGTAACGCCACCACCAAATGTTCTGTTTGAAGTGTTTCACTCATGGCGTTACATTTGCTATGTCTTCACATTTGGTTTGGCTTCAATCTCAACATATCTTCATGATTATCTTCACTATGTTGATTATATATATATATACTAGTGTTCTGTCCTCTACAGCATTCAATTATAGCTATGTCTTCTTGTTGAATCTTTTGAACTAAGTGAATGTGATCGGACCCTAACCTCTCTATGCTTTCTATCTCAAATTCTATCTCTCCAAATCATATGCATTCCATTGAAACTGTCGAATGTCTTCTCTGCGTCCTTGTCAGCAGAAGATACAGAGATAACCATTAAGTCCGTTTTCAATGCTCATTCCTCCACCTGAAACCCGGATAAGTGGGAACGATCACCCGACAATCCAGGCGTGCGTGGGACGTGGAACAAACCCCAAAATTCCGCATAATGGCCACGTGTTCCTCAGATGCGAATCGCCAGGGGCACCTATGTAATAACACAGTGCCGCCCCTGTACCTATAAATACACACTTCACGGCGGTCATTATCTCTTCTTCCACTCTCGCACGAACCCTAGCGCCACCGCTAGCCCTCGACGACACCAGCGATGAAGCGCTTCGCTGCCGCAACCTCTCCGACGCCGTCTTCACGCCGACCGCGGACATCGTCCTCTCCGCCGTCGCCGTAGGTGTCCTCCATCGCCAAGTTAGGGCACAGAAGATCGAACTGCTCGGCCTCATCTTCCACTCCGTCTAGCAGTTCTTAGTGTGGTAAATAAAACTTCCTTTTTACGGCACCGTTGATCCTGTGGATTTGTCACTTTCTACCACAAGCAATTTCTATTCACACAAGTTAGATCTCTCTCATACTGCATCTCATAACATGCCTAGTATATTCACTTATGCTTCACAAAGTAGTTAGATTCCTCACTTGTACTGATCTGTGGATCCATACAAATCTGGAACCAACTCCTTATCTATGAGTGAATGTCTTCGCACGATGAGGTCAATGTCTTCTAAACTGATTTATCTTCAAAATCTTCTGAGAATGCATATGACCTCTTCCCCTTCCCTCGCACCTTAATGCTGTCACAGGTACATGTCCGTGGGAGAATCCTTTGGTTCTCATAGTCTGCATTCATTTGCAGAATTCTTACAGCATCACATAAATTCTCCTGAAGCCAGTTCCTGTTTGTCCAGCAAGCGAAAATCTTTGAAGCCTTTGAACGTGTTGAAGCCTTTCAGTTTAAAGTTCATGGCTTCAGAGAAATCAGCAAGGAAGGGTGGCATAAAGCGCCGTGGAGAAACATCTAGAGATCTGCCAGATGACCTCTCAGAACTGTACAAGACAGATCCTGAAGAGGATTACAATCAGCGCAAGACTCGAATCCAATGGATTCGAAGATATTGGGCAGAACAATGGTTCAAATACCGATTTGTAACCCAGGAATATGCTGAGAAAAATGCCATCAAGAGACCGTGGGGAGACATCCTATACAAGAATCTTCAACCCAGGTCCAGAGATGAAGCCATTGAACAAGGCTTCTATCCCTGCATGGTCCGTGGGCCACAGCCTGCTGATGCACACCCATCGTCACTACTATGGTGTCATGACGACATTCTGTTCAAGCGCAACTTCCAGTTTGCCCAGAACTCAGCGAAGCAAAACAAGAAGACATTGGGACTAAACTTCAACCCTGGTCCCTCAGCTCTAAGGGCTGATGGCACACGAGATGCAGAACCCAATGTCATCGGTCCTTTCTACAACCTTGAAGGCCTCATCACCCATATCTTGGTTCAAGGGACTGCAGTGAATGAGCCTGCAGCTGACGCTGAATCAGATGAAGCGCCTGCAGCGCCGAAGCCAAAGAAGTTGAAGAAGCCTAAAGCTTCAAAGCCTGCCACTTCACCAAAAATCTCACGAGCGAAGCCACTGGCAACTGCACCTCCTGAAGACAGTGTGCAGTCTGAAGATTTATCACACATCTCCAAGCCCCAGAAGGTCAAGATGCCTCTGCCACACACCGGCCAAGAGCTAACAGTTGCTGCCATTCTGCGCAATGATGCCATTGATCTGTCAAGTGATGAAGATCTTGCAGATGACGCTCTTGAGCAACTCATCAAGAGCAAAGAAGAAGCAGAAATCTTCAATGATCTGCCTCTCTTTGATGTAACAATCATCCACAACTTCGTTGATGAGTGGTTTGACACGCCAAACATCAACTTCGAAGATCTGCAACTTCCCATTGGCCTCAGTGTCGCCTTCCATGGCGCCATTGCTTCAGAACTAGCTATCGCACAGCGCATTGTTGAACTGAAGCAGAAGATTGACTTTGAAAAGGCTCAGTTCAAGAAGCATATGGCCAGGATCAGCGTGCAAGAAGTGAAGAACTTCAAGATTATGCTGCACGAGCTCAAGGAAGCCTTTCTCAAGAAACGTGCAGAAGCTCAGGGTTCGCGTGAGTGCATGAAGGTTCTGGCTGACAGATGTGTGCAAGCCTACAATGAGGCTGAGAAGCGCAAGGCCCTTGGGCGTCCTAGCATCTGTTGGAAATATGCCCTAGAGGCAATAATAAATTAGTTATTATTATATTTCCTTGTTCATGATAATCGTTTATTATCCATGCTATAATTGTATTGATAGGAAACTCAGATACATGTGTGGATACATAGACAACACCATGTCCCTAGTAAGCCTCTAGTTGACTAGCTCGTTGATCAATAGATGGTTACGGTTTCCTGACCATGGACATTGGATGTCATTGATAACAGGATCACATCATTAGGAGAATGATGTGATGGACAAGACCCAATCCTAAGCCTAGCACAAAGATCGTGTAGTTCGTATGCTAAAGCTTTTCTAATGTCAAGTATCATTTCCTTAGACCATGAGATTGTGCAACTCCCGGATACCGTAGGAATGCTTTGGGTGTACCAAACGTCACAACGTAACTGGGTGGCTATAAAGGTACACTACAGGTATCTCCAAAAGTGTCTGTTGGGTTGGCACGAATCGAGACTGGGATTTGTCACTCCGTGTGACGGAGAGGTATCTCTGGGCCCACTCGGTAGGACATCATCATATGTGCACAATGTGATCAAGGAGTTGATCACGGGATGATGTGTTACGGAACGAGTAAAGAGACTTGCCGGTAACGAGATTGAACAAGGTATCGGGATACCGACGATCGAATCTCGGGCAAGTATCGTACCGCTAGACAAAGGGAATTGTATACGGGATTGATTAAGTCCTTGACATCGTGGTTCATCCGATGAGATCATCGTGGAACATGTGGGAGCCAACATGGGTATCCAGATCCCGCTGTTGGTTATTGACCGGAGAACGTCTCGGTCATGTCTGCATGTCTCCCGAACCCGTAGGGTCTACACACTTAAGGTTCGATGACGCTAGGGTTATAAAGGAAGTTTGTATGTGGTTACCGAATGTTGTTCGGAGTCCCGGATGAGATCCCGGACGTCACGAGGAGTTCCGGAATGGTCCGGAGGTAAAGATTTATATATGGGAAGTCCTGTTTTGGTCACCGGAAGAGTTTCGGGGTTTATCGGTAACGTACCGGACCACCGGGAGGGTCCCGGGGGTCCACCAAGTGGGGCCACCAACCCCGGAGGCTTGCATGGGCCAAGGGTGGTGAGGGACCAGCCCCTAAGTGGGCTGGTGCGCCTCCCACAAGGCCCAAGGCGCAGCATAGGAGGAGAGAGGGGAAACCCTAGGCTTAGATGGGCCTAAGGCCCACCCTAGGGGACGCCCCCTCTCTCCCCCTCTTGGCCGCCTCCCTTTCCCATCTAGGGCTGCCGCCCCCCTAGGGGTGGGAACCCTAGAGGGGGCGCACCCTCCTCCCTCTCCCCTATATATAGTGAGGCCTAGGGGCTGCCCAATACACGCGATCTGATCTCTGCCTGTTGGTGCAGCCCTCCCTCTCTTTCTCCTCATAACTCGCGGTGCTTGGCGAAGCCCTGCAGGATTGCCACGCTCCTCCATCACCACCACGCCGTTGTGCTGCTGCTGGATGGAGTCTTCCTCAACCTCTCCCTCTCTCCTTGCTGGATCTAAGGCATGGGAGAACCGTTGCTCCGTACGTGTGTTGAACGCGGAGGTGCCGTCCGTTCGGCGCTAGGATCATCGGTGATTTGGATCACGACGAGTACGACTCCATCAACCCCGTTCTCTTGAACGCTTCCGCGCGCGATCTACAAGGGTATGTAGATCCACTCCTTCCTCGTTGCTAGATAACTTCATAGATAGATCTTGGTGACACGTAGGAAAATTTTGAATTTCTGCTACGTTCTCCAACAGTGGCATCATGAGCTAGGTCTATGCATAGTTTCTATGCACGAGTAGAACACAAAGTAGTTGTGGGCGTTGATTTTGTTCAATATGCTTGCTGTTACTAGTCTTATCTTGATTCGGCGGCATCGTGGGATGAAGCGGCCCGGACCGACCTTACACGTACTCTTACGTGAGACTGGTTCCACCGACTGACATGCACTAGTTGCATAAGGTGGCTAGCGGGTGTCAGTCTCTCCCACTTTAGTCGGATCGGATTCGATGAAAAGGGTCCTTATGAAGGGTAAATAGCAATTGACATATCACGTTGTGGTTTTGCGTAGGTAAGAAACGTTCTTGCTAGAAACCCGTAGCAGCCACGTAAAACATGCAAACAACAATTAGAGGACGTCTAACTTGTTTTTGCAGGGTATGCTATGTGATGTGATATGGCCAAAAGGATGTGATGAATGATATATGTGATGTATGAGATTGATCATGTTCTTGTAATAGGTATCACGACTTGCATGTCGATGAGTATGACAACCGGCAGGAGCCATAGGAGTTGTCTTTATTTATTTATGACCTGCGTGTCAACTTAAACATCATGTAATTACTTTACTTTATTGCTAAAGCGTTAGCCATAGTAGTAGAAGTAATAGATGACGAGACAACTTCAAGAAGACACGATGATGGAGATCATGATGATGGAGATCATGGTGTCATGCCGGTGACAAGATGATCATGGAGCCCCAAGATGGAGATCAAAGGAGCTATATGATATTGGCCATATCATGTCACTATTATTTGATTACATGTGATGTTTATCATGTTTATACATCTTATTTGCTTAGAACGACGGTAGTAAATAAGATGATCCCTCATTACAATTTCAAGAATGTGTTCTCCCCTAACTGTGCACCGTTGCTAAAGTTCGTCGTTTCGAAGCACCACGTGATGATCGGGTGTGATAGATCCTTACGTTCACATACAACGGGTGTAAGACAGTTTTACACATGCAAAACACTTAGGGTTAACTTGACGAGCCTAGCATGTACAGACATGGCCTCGGAACACAAGAGACCGAAAGGTCGAGCATGAGTCGTATGGTAGATACGATCAACATGAAGATGTTCACCGATGATGACTAGTCCGTCTCACGTGATGATCGGACACAGCCTAGCTGACTCGGATCATGTAATCACTTAGATGACTAGAGGGATGTCTATCTGAGTGGGAGTTCATAAGATGAACTTAATTATCCTGAACATAGTCAAAAGGTCTTCGCAAATTATGTTGTAGCTCGCGCTTTAGTTCTACTGTTTAGATATGTTCCTAGAGAAAATTTAGTTGAAAGTTTATAGTAGCAATTATGCGGACTAGGTCCGTAAACTTAGGATTGTCCTCATTGCTTCATAGAAGGCTTATGTCCTTAATGCACCGCTCAGTGTGCTGAACCTCGAACGTTGTGTGTGGATGTTGCGAACATCTGACATACACATTTTGATAACTACGTGATAGTTCAGTTAAACGGTTTAGAATTGAGGCACCGAAAACGTTTTTGAAACGTCGCGAAACATATGAGATGTTTTGAGGGCTGAAATTGGATTTCAGGCTCGTGCCCACGTCAAGAGGTATAAGACCTCCGACGATTTTCTTAGCCTGCAAACTAAGGGAGGAAAGCTCAATTGTTGAGCTTGTGCTCAGACTATCTGAGTACAACAATCGTTTGAATCAAGTGGGGGTTGATCTTCCAGATGAGATAGTGATGTTTCTCCGAAGTCATTACCACCAAGCTGCTAGAGCTTCGTGATGAACTATAATATATCGGGGACATATATGATGATCCTTGAGTTATTCGCGATGTTTGACACCACAAAAGTAGAAATCAAGAAGGAGCATCAATTGTTGATGGTTGGTGAAACCACTAGTTTCAAGAAGGGCAAGGGCAAGAAGGGATACTTCATGAAACGGCAAATCAGCTGCTGCTCTAGTGAAGAAACCCAAGGTTGAACCCAAACCCGAGACTAAGTGCTTCTGTAATAAGGGGAACAGCCACTGGAGCAGAATTACCCTAGATACTTGGTAGATGAGAAGGCTGGCAAGGTCGATAGAAGTATATTGGATGTAAAGTGTGTTAATGTGTACTTTACTAGTACTCCTAGTAGCACCAGGGTATTAGATACCGGTTCAGTTGCTAAGTGTTAGTAACTCGAAATAAAAGCTACAGAATAAACGGAGACTAGCTAAAGGGGAGCTGGCGATATGTGTTGGAAGTGTTTCCAATGTTGATATGATCAAGCATCGCACGCTCCCTCTACCATCGAGATTGGTGTTTGCGTTGAGCATAGACATGATTGGATTATGTCTATCACAATACGGTTATTCATTTAAAGAGAATAATGGTTACTCTGTTTATTTGAATAATACCTTCAATGGTCTTACACCTGAAATGAATGGTTTATTGAATCTCGATCGTAGTGATACACATGTTCATGCCAAAAGATTTAAGATAGTAATGATAGTACCACCTACTTGTGGCACTGCCACTTAAGTCATATCGGTATAAAATGCATGAAGAAGCTCCATGTTGATGGATCTTTGGACTCAGTCGTTTTTGAAAAGTTTGAGACATGCGAACCATGTCTATTGGTGTATATGCATAAAGAAACTCCATGGACCATTTGGACTCACTTGATTTTGAATCACTTGAAGACATGCAAATCATACCACATGGGCAAGATGACTGAAAGCCTCGGTTTCAGTAAAATGGAACCAGAAAGCAACTTGCTGGAAGTAATACATTTTGATGTGTGCAGTCCAATGAGTGATGAGGCATGTAGTGGATATCGTTATGTTCTTCACAGATGATTTGAGTAGATGTTGAGTATATTTACTTGATGAACCACGAGTCTGAATAATTGAAAGGTTCAAGTAATTTCAGTGTGAAGTTGAAAGATCGTCGTGACAAGAGGATAAAATATCTATGATATGATCATAGAGATGAATATCTGAATTACGAGTTTGGCATAGAATTAAGACATTGTGGAAATTGTTTCACAACTAATACAGCCTGGAACACCATAGTGTGATGGTGTGTCCGAACATCATAACTGCACCCTATTGGATATGATGCATACCATGATGTCTCTTATCGAATTACCACGATAGTTTACGGGTTAGGCATTAAAGACAACAACATTCACTTTAAATAGGGCACCACGTAATTCCGATGAGATGACACCGTATGAACTATGGTTTAGACAAACCTAAGCTGTCATTTCTTAAAAGTTTGGGGCTGCGACGCTTATGTGAAAAAGTTTCAGGCTGATAAGCTCGAACCCAAAGCGGATAAATGCATCTTCATAGGACACCCAAAACAGTTGGGTATACCTCCTGTCTCAGATCCGAAAGCTATTGTTTCTAGAATCGGGTCCTTTCTCGAGAAAAAGTTTCTCTCGAAAGAATTGAGTGGGAGGATGGTGGAGACTTGATGAGGTTATTGAACCGTCTCTTCAACTAGTGTGTGGCAGGGCACAGGGAGTTGTTCCTGTGGCACCTACACCAATTGAAGTGGAAGCTTATGATAGTGATCATGAAACTTCAGATCAAGTCACTACCAAACCTCGCGGGATGACAAGGATGCGTACTACTTCAGAGTGGTACGTAATCCTGTCTTGGAAGTCATGTTGCTAGACAACAATGAACCTACGAGCTATGGAGAAGCGATGGTGGGCCTGGATTCCAAAATGGCTCGAGGCCATATAATCCGAGAGAGGGTCCATGTATGAAAACAAAGTGTAGACTTTGGCAGAACGGCTCGATAGTCGTAAGGCTGTTGAGTACAGATGGATTTTAAAAGGAAGACGGACAATGATGGTAAATGTCACCATTAAGAAAGCTCGACTTGTCGTTAAGATGTTTTCCGACAAGTTCAAGGAGTTGACTACGATGAGACTTTCTCACTCGTAGCGATGCTAAAAGTCTGTTGGAATTATGTTAGCAGTTGCTGCATTATTTATGAAATCTTGCAGATAGGATGTCAAAACATTGTTTCCTCGACGATTTTCTTGAGGAAAGGTTGTATGAGATACAGCCAGAAGATTTTGTCAATCCTGAAAGATGCTAATAAGTATGCAAAGCTCCAGCAATCCTTCTGAGGACTGGAGTAAGCATCTCGGAGTTGGAATGTATGCTTTGATGATGATCAAAGATTTTGGGTTTATACAAAGTTTATGAGAAACTTGTATTTCCAAAGAAGTGAGTGGGAGCACTATAGAATTTCTGATAAATATATGTTGTTGACATATTGTTGATCAGAAATGACGTAGAATTTCTGGAATGCATATATGGTTATTTGGAAAGTGTTTTTCAATGGAAAGCCTGGATTAAGCTACTTGAACATTGAGCATCAAGATCTATAAGGATAGATCAGAGCGCTTAATGGTACTTTCAAATGAGCACATACCTTGACATGATCTTGAAGGTGTTCAAGATGGATCAGTCAAAGAAGGAGTTCTTGCCTGAGTTGTAAGGTATGAAGTTAAGACTTAAAGCTCGAGCACGGCAGAATAGAGAGAAAGGACGAAGGTCGTCCCCTATGCTTAAGACGTAGGCTCTACAGTATGCTATGCTGTGTACCGCACCTGAAATGTGCCTTGCCATGAGTCGGTCAAGGGGTACAAGAGTGATCCAAGAATGGATCACAGGACAGCGGTCAAAGTTATCCTTAGTAACTAGTGGACTAAGGAATTTTCTCGATTATGGAGGTGGCAAAAGAGTTCGTCGTAAAGGGTTACGTCGATGCAAGCTTAACACCTATCCGGATAGCTCTGAGTAGAGATACCGGATACGTATAATGGAGCAACAATTTAGAATAGCTCCAAGTAGAACAGTTATTTGGAATAGCTCCAAATAGAACGTGGTAGCTACATCTAGGGGATGACATAGAGATTTGTAAAGCACACACGGATCTGAAAGGTTCAGACCCGTTGACTAAAAAACCTCTCTCACAAGCAACATGATCAAACCCAGAACTCATTGAGTGTTAATCACATAGTGATGTGAACTAGATTATTGACTCTAGTAAACTCTTTGGATGTTGGTTACATGGCGATGTGACCTGTGAGTGTTAATCACATGGCGATGTGAACTAGATTATTGACTCTAGTGCAAGTGGGAGACTGTTGGAAATATGCCCTAGAGGCAATAATAAATTAGTTATTATTATATTTCCTTGTTCATGATAATCGTTTATTATCCATGCTATAATTGTATCGATAGGAAACTCAGATACATGTGTGGATACAAAGACAACACCATGTCCCTAGTAAGCCTCTAGTTGACTAGCTCGTTGATCAATAGATGGTTACGGTTTCCTGACCATGGACATTGGATGTCATTGATAACAGGATCACATCATTAGGAGAATGATGTGATGGACAAGACCCAATCCTAGGCCTAGCACAAAGATCGTGTAGTTCGTATGCTAAAGCTTTTATAATGTCAAGTATCATTTCCTTAGACCATGAGATTGTGCAACTCCCGGATACCGTAGGAATGCTTTGGGTGTACCAAACGTCACAACGTAACTGGGTGGCTATAAAGGTACACTACAGGTATCTCCAAAAGTGTCTGTTGGGTTGGCACGAATCAAGACTGGGATTTGTCACTCCGTGTAAACGGAGAGGTATCTCTGGGCCCACTCGGTAGGACATCATCATGATGTGCACAATGTGATCAAGGAGTTGATCATGGGATGATGTGTTACGGAAAGAGTAAAGAGACTTGCCGGTAACGAGATTGAACAAGGTATCGGGATACCGATGATCGAATCTCGGGCAAGTATCGTACCGCTAAACAAAGGGAAATTGTATACGGGATTGATTAAGTCCTTGACATCGTGGTTCATCCGATGAGATCATCGTGGAACATGTGGGAGCCAACATGGGTATCCAGATCCCGCTGTTGGTTATTGACCGGAGAACATCTCGGTCATGTCTGCATGTCTCCCGAACCCGTAGGGTCTACACACTTAAGGTTCGATGACGCTAGGGTTATAAAGGAAGTTTGTATGTGGTTACCGAATGTTGTTCGGAGTCCCAGATGAGATCCCGGACGTCACGAGGAGTTCCGGAATGGTCCAGAGGTAAAGATTTATATATGGGAAGTCCTGTTTTGGTCACCGGAAAGGTTTCGGGGTTTATCGGTAATGTACCGGGACCACCGGGAGGGTCCCGGGGGTCCACCAAGTGGGGCCACCAACTCCGGAGGCTTGCATGGGCCAAGGGTGGTGAGGGACCATCCCCTAAGTGGGCTGGTGCGCCTCCCACAAGGCCCAAGGCGCAGCAAAGGAGGAGAGAGGGGAAACCCTAGGCTTAGATGGGCCTAAGGCCCACCCTAGGGGGCGCCCCCTCTCTCCCCCTCTTGGCCGCCTCCCCTTTCCCATCTAGGGCTGCCGCCCCCCCTAGGGGTGGGAACCCTAGAGGGGGCGCACCCTCCTCCCTTCCCCTATATATATGAGGCCTAGGGGCTGCCCAAAACACGCGATCTGATCTCTGCCTATTGGTGCAGCCCTCCCTCTCTTTCTCCTCATATCTCGCGGTGCTTGGCGAAGCCCTGCAGGATTGCCACGCTCCTCCATCACCACCACGCCGTTGTGCTGCTGCTGGATGGAGTCTTCCATCAACCTCTCCTCCCCCTTGCTGGATCAAGAAGGAGGAGACATCGCTGCTCCGTACGTGTGTTGAACGCGGAGGTGCCGTCCGTTCGGCGCTAGGATCATCGGTGATTTGGATCACGACGAGTACGACTCCATCAACCCCGTTCTCTTGAACGCTTCCGTGCGCGATCTACAAGGGTATGTAGATCCACTCCTTCCTCGTTGCTAGATAACTTCATAGATAGATCTTGGTGACACGTAGGAAAATTTTGAATTTCTGCTACGTTCTCCAACAGCACCGACCCTAGAATGGCCGCAAAGAAGATGAAGAAGCCCGCTACGGCTAAACCTGACGCACCAAGGCAGGAAGCAGATCCCATTTTCTTCCCCACTAGAATGACTGGCTCGAAGCCAAAAATCCAGTCACCCGCTTCAGAGCTGAAGAAGACGAGGACTGCTGAGGCTGAAGCCAGGAAGAGGAAACATCCTGAAGCCTCTACTACTGTCCCCTCCAAGAAGAAGAGGAAGACAAAGAAAGAACGGGCTGCTCCCACAGAGCCCTTGATTGTTGAACCCATTTCCATGGTTCACCCCGACGCCGATCCACAAGAACGTCAACTGACTGTCCATGAGCCTGCTTTCACAGAGGCTCATGAAGCTGAAGACTTTCCAGTAGCTGATCCCATTGCTGCTGAAGACATTGGTCATCATGACCATGTTGAAGATGATGCAGTCCTTCCTCAGCTCGAGCACAGCGAACTCATCAGCATTGGTCATCCTCTGACGCCAATCGCTCAGCATGCTTCATGGGCGGATCGCCCACAAGAGGAAGAAGACTTTGAGGCCCAGCCATCAGCAACTCCACAGGCGTCACCCGCATTGCGCAGGCTTCGCAAAGGTCCAAGGCCTCAAGTCTCTGCTGAAGACAATCCGGCTGCATCAGCCGCTGAAGAAGAAGTCCCACAAGTTGCCACTCCCCTGTCCCACCAAGAAGCAGTTCTCGAGGAGAACGTGATTGAAAATCTTGCGGCTGCCACCACCAACACCACTGAAGCCACTGACGCTGTCATGGCTGAAGCAAATGTGGAGCCCTCACCAACAAAAGCACCAGAAGTCAGTGAAGCCACTGATCCCGCTGCTTCTGTTCCTGCATCTGCTGCCGGTCCCCAATTCGACTATCATGTTGAGCACAGACCTCAGGTACAGAAGCCAATCCCAAGATTGCCAAGGTTCCCAGGTCCCGCATCAGCACCTGGCTCCTTCAATATCAATGGCTTCAGAGCAGACAACACATTCTTCAATAGCTCCAGGAACCCCTACTCAAGGGAAAGGATATCATCTGATCGGTTCTGGAGCTATCCGCAGCGAAGCTATTACTCCTGCATTCTATACAATCAAGGTCGCATCTTCCCCCACAAGCGTCTTGACATTGAAGCTATAGCTGGTCTGCCCTGTCTGGAAGAAGCTCTGGATTGCTTCAAAGAAGTTGGATTACTGCCATTCGTCACTGACCAAGAGCATTGGAATGAAGAGTTATTGCTCCAATTCTATGCCACACTTCACATCCGCGGGTATAGCAGAGATCCGAAGACTTGGGTTCTGGAGTGGATGACAGGAAACGTTCATCACGAAGCCAAAGCCTTTGACATCATTGAGCTCACTGGTTTGCCCACTCCTGGCGATCTCTACGAGCATGGCTGTCAGCTTCATAGTGAAGCTATTGAGAGCATCTTTCAGAAGACTGAACCTAATATGAGTCAGATGCTCAGTATGATGAAGCCATTGCCCCAAGATGCTGCTTATCCCACGGAGTTCTTCGTTGAAGACCTTGAGTATCTGCCAAGAACCATTTATCACATCATAAGGCGAACTCTCTGGCCAATCAAAGGACACTCCCCACATGCCAAGCTTGAAGGTGCAATGAAGACTTTGGTCTTCTATATTCTTCATGGAAAATGCTTCAATGCACAGGACTTCTTCATTCGCCAACTGGCTGCATCAGGCTCTGATCTGTTTGGGTTGAAGTTCTAAGCCCCATGGATCATGCGGCTGATCAAACTTCACTCCACTATCTCATATCAGCCATCTGCTCGCAATCATCGGATTTTTCTGCCTGATGTGGATATGTCTATTGAAGCCATCTATCCTGAGCCTACCAAGGAACCCCTAAGTCTTCAGAATGCAGAGCATCAGAGTTTCTCTCAGAACATTGAAGGAGTTGAAGCCATAACTCGTGTGTATCCTTTGGCTGGCACTACACGTGCACCGCATCCTGCTCTCACTAAAGCCACTGGCAGTACAACTGCTCCACGACCCAAGAAGCGCACTCGTGTTCTCAACGACCGAGAGCTTCTTGTGGCTCTTCATCAGAAACAGGATAGGCATCATGACTGGCTGAAGCGTCAGATGCAAAGCCTCTTGGTGGATGTTAATCGCATTCGCAATCTTGCCACCAAGAATGCTTTTGTTGCCCATGAAACCTCTCGCCGCACATGGAAAGGGCTAATGCTGATGTGTTCTGAAGATGATCTTCAAGAGGATGGCTTCACTTAGCGATTCAAGTTTGACTCCACACCTCCTCGAAGGGCAGTGCTGCGACGAACTCCATCCCTTGAAGACTCTGAGTTCTCTTCCTCTGCTGCAACTGTGAATGCCAGAGTGATCAAGGATGAAGACGATGCTACTTCACCGCCACCTCCTTCAGCACGCTTCGACTCTGCTCCAAGATCTTCAGCACCGCCAAACACCACCAACGACCCTGCTGCTTCACCTACTCCTCATGGGAATGAGTAGATGCTCTATGTCTTCAAACCTTTTTGGTCCTTACTGACAAAAGGGGGAGAAGCATATGAGGTTGATAGTCTTCAAGCGGGTCCATATGGGCGGGTGCTTTATATTTTGCTTCGTGCTTACAACTCTCGTTTTGCTACATTTGGTCCTTTGAGTTGTAACACTTAAACTCGATGGTCGTCTGCTACTTATCTGCCACCTTGTGTTGTGATGATAAATTCCGCATGTGCAACGATAAATTCCACACTTAGATCATTCTGCAGACGTCCATTTTCCATTATGCATGTCATTATCTTCATATACTTTCACATGCATAGTGGATTGTCATCATAAGTTGAAGTGGATCTCCACAAGTACAACCTGCCATGTGCATTTGCATTCCAAAAGCAAATTACTTATATGCACATCTTCAGGGGGAGCCCTTGCAACTTATGAAGACAATTCCTTATCCTTTACAATTTCACAAATTATATTCCCCGTTGAAAACTTCAACTAGTTTGTCATCAATCACCAAAAAGGGGGAGATTGTAAGTGCATCTAGTGCCACCCCTAGTTGGTTTTGGAGTATTGACGACAAACCTAGTTGAGGGACTAATGTGTTTGTGAGAATTGCAGGATAACACAGGTAGAAGTCCCTCATTGATTCGGTTTTCCTACCAGAGATGACCCCTAAAAATGTATGAAGACATTGAAGTCAAAGGTGGTATATGAAGATATTCACATTGAAGACTATGACAAGAGAAGACACCACATGAAGCCTATGGAGCTCGAAGACTTAGATATTTCGTAGTTCTCTTTCTTCTGTGTTGAGTCATAGGAACCACCGTACTGTTAAGTGGGGTCCAAGAGAACCAGTCAGAATGACTGAAGTGATGCCTAACCAAAACCTATGTCTTCGAGTGAAGACTATGAGAGTGAATCTTGTCCAGAGTCGGACAAGTCAGCTTTGCTTGCAGCCCAAGTAAAGTTGCCGTGTGAGTTTGAAATCTGACCATTGGAACACGTGTTAGTTCCTTAGTGACCCAGGGTCATTTCGGACAAATCAGGTCGGGTTGCCAAGTGGCTATAAATAGCCCACCCCCTACAACCATAAACGGTTGGCTGCTCAGATTTAGAGTACGGCTTTTGTCGTTTGAGAGCAACCCACCTCGAAGCCTTTGAGAGAGAATTCCTTGCGAGGATAAAGCCCTAACCACCCAGAGCCAAAGAGAATTAGGCATCACTTAAGTCTTCTTGTCTGTGTGATCTGAAGACTTATTACACTTGAGGACTGTGCATCCTCGAGCCGGTTAGGCGTCGCGTTCTGAGCATCCAAGAGACATTGTGGATTGCCGGTGAACGAAGTCTGTGAAGGTTTGGGAGTCTACCTTGAAGACTTACCGGAGTGATTGGGCGAGGTCTGTGTGACCTTAGCTCAAGGGGAATACGGTGAGGACTGGGTGTCCTGAGCTGCGTGTTCAGGACTGGGTGTCCGGGACTGTGTGTCCTAAGGTTTAAATACCTAGCCGCCCTAACCAGACGTACAATTGTCACAGCAACTGGAACTGGTCCAACAAATCATTGTCTTCAGCGAGTCACTGGTTTCATCTTCCCTTCCCTTTACTTACTGTTACTCCTTGTGAAGTCATTGTATGTTCGCACTATCTTTTGTCTTCACTGAGTGACTGCGTGTTCTGTGTGGCTTCACAATATCTTGCTACCTGATCCTTACTACATTGCTGCTATTAGTCATTGTGCTTTCACTCTATTGAATACTTGACTATGGCTTGCCTAGTGTAGTCTACCTTCCGCTGCAGGGTAATAGGTTTATTTCTATCGTTTGTCTTCATAACTTCCACGTTTTGAAGACTTTCATAAAAATCGCCTATTCACCCCCCCTCTAGTCGATATAACGCACTTTCACACTTCATACCGAAAGAAATGACACAAGCCCTGAGCATATCTTCAAGAATTTGATTGACTCGCTCGACTTGGCCACTAGTTTGAGGATGAAAAGCTGTGCTGAAGCGAATGTTGGTGCCCATGGCCTTGATTTACTTGGTTGCGCTCTTGCAAGAGTTGCATAAGCATCTGCGTGTTGGCATTGGTAGCGGCGATCACAGCTTGCCATGCCTCCGGAGGTGGAGGTGGTGGCGGCGGTTCAGGATTCTGACGTGTTGGAGGAGCCATCCTGAAGAGGGTGACATCTGTTAGCATCTTGACAGACATATATTCAAGCTGAATCAAATGGATCGAAATTGCAACATATAGTCTCAACATTCGAACAAAAATGAACGAATGCAATCCAAATTAAATGGTCACACTTCCATAAATTGAGAAGCCACTTAGATATAGGTAGAAGAATAAAACAACAAGGTACGAACAAGAACAAATACCTGGTGAGGATTACCCAATCACAAACGAAATATCTGCGGAAGAAATACTAGAGCTACAAGAATTCCCACCTATGAAACTCCCGAAATTTTCCTGGTTATGCAAACAGGTGTTGGGGATACAGGGGAAGCATAATATCTCACCCAAAGCTAGCAAATCCTACATCCAGCTGTATCCATCCTTCAACACATAACCAAGAAACCTTCGGAAATCATTTACCTCAGCCTTCGAAAAGCATCCGTTATACGAGTTATGGTAATACTCCCGAACTCCCGCCCTAGTACTGGGTGGCGTCGAGGTTATCTCACCAACAACTGCATAAAAGAGATTTTCGATGTCGGCGAAACTCAGGTATTCCAGAACTGCAACGATAAAATTGTGACGACAACACCTTGGAGCTCAACTCCCCGGGACACTGCCACAACCCCTAAATGTTAGGAGGCACCAAGAACAATGTTCTCGTCACAAAACCATCGGAACGATTCCAAGGTACCCGCGTGGTCCTAAATTTTTTTAGTGAAATTTGAGAAGAGAAGAGTTAAAACTCTACGTCAGGATGCCTCACCAGAGCGACGAAGGGACTGAGGAGTAAAAATAATCCTACTCTCCGATATATATAATCCTAAATGACTCAAAACATTTTTCTAGACTCAACAACGCCAACGATTCGATCAAGTAGGGGGCTCCTAAGTCGGGGAAGGCTCTGATTACCAACTTGTAACGCCCACGATGCGGCTATATCTCCCACGTGTCGAAGCACGACTTAGAGGCATAACCGCATTGTAAGCAATGTCGCAAGTGGGGTAATCTTCACACAACCCATGTACTGAATAAGAAAAGAGATACATAGTTGGCTTACAATCGCCACGTCACACCATAGCATAAATATATCATTACAATCATCCAGGTATAATCAAGGTCCGACTACGGAACCAAAATAAAGACAACCCCAAATGCATAATGTGCCCGATCGCCCCAACCGGGCTCCACTACGGATCGTCTGGAAAGGAAATGTAGTATCGTCCTGAGTCCTCATCGAACTCCCACTTGAGCTCAATCGTATCTCCTGGAGCGGTATCATCGATCCTTGCATCTGGTTTTGGAAGGAATCTGTGAGTCACGGTGACTCAGCAATCTCAGACCCTCGCGATCAAGACTATTTAAGCTTATAGGTAAGGTAAAAGGTATGAGGTGGAGCTGCAGCAAGCACTAGTATATATGGTGGCTAACATACGCAAATGAGAGCGAGAAGAGAAGGCAAGGCACGGTCGAAAATCTATGATCAAGAAGTGATCCTAGAACAACCTAAGTTGAAACATAACTCGAGACCGTGTTCTCTTCCCGGACTCCGCCGAAAAGAGACCATCACAGCTACACATGCTGTTGATTCATTTTAATTAAGTTAAGTTTCATGTTATCTACAACTGTACATTAACAAATTCCCATCTGCCCATAACCGTGGGCACGACTTTCGAAAGTTCAAATCCCTGCAGGGGTGTCCCAACTTAGCCCATCACAAGCTCTCACGGTCAACGAAGGATATTCCTTCTCCCAAGACAATCTGATCAGACTCAGAATCCCGGTTACAAGACATCTCGACAATGGTAAAACAAGTCCAGCAAGACCCCCCGCTGTTCCGACAAATCCCGATAGGAGCTGCACATATCTCGTTCTCAGGGCACACCGGATGAACACTACGTACAACTAAAACCAACCCTCGAGTTTCCCGAGGTGGCGCTGCAAGTGGCTCTGTTTAGGACCAACACTCAGAGGAGCACTGGGCCGGGGGTTTAAAATAAAGATGACCCTTGAGTCCGCGGAACCCAAGGGAAAAAGAGGCTAGGTGGCAAATGGTAAAACCAAGGTTGGGCCTTGCTGGAGGAGTTTTATTCAAGGCGAACTGTCAAGGGGTTCCCATTATAACCCAACCGTGTAAGGAACGCAAAATCAAGGAACATAACACCGGTACGACGGAAACTAGGGCGGCAAGAGTGGAACAAAACACCAGGCATAAGGCCGAGCCTTCCACCCTTTACCAAGTATATAGATGCATTAAGATAGACAAGATATAATAATGATATCCCAACAATAAACATGTTCCAACAAGGAACAAACTCCAATCTTCACCTGCAACTAGCAACGCTATAAGAGGGGCTGAGCAAAGCGGTAACATAGCCAAACAACGGTTTGCTAGGACAAGGTGGGTTAGAGGTTTGACATGGCAATATGGGAGGCATGATAAGCAAGTGGTAGGTATCGTAGCATAGGCATAGCAAAAGAGCGAGCATCTAGCAAGCAAATATAGAAGTGATTTCGAGGGTATGGTCATCTTGCCTGCAAAGTTCTCCGAGTTGACGTTAGCTTGATCCTCGTAAACGTACTCAACGGGCTCCTCGAACACGTACTCGTCTCCCGGCTTTACCCAAAGCAAGAACACAAGCAAAGCGAGACGCAATCAACCATGGTGCAATGCACAAACAACAAGATGCAAAACATGGCATGATATGCGGGATGTGATATGCGATGCATATGCATGTTTCGGAAAGGAAGGATTGAACCTGGCCTCAACTTGGAAAACCAAGAGTTCTAGTGGAAAGAGGAGTTGATTTTGGTCGAAATCAATATAAAGATCACCGGAATCGGATGCACGGTTTGCAAATGAAAACTAAAACAAATATGGCACCGATCTGCGATTAACAGCACGAGGCCATCTAAATGCATCAAGAACAACAAGCCACTGCACTCTAACATAACAACAAAACACATGGCAGTGATCCACTCAAGATGCTTGACAAAAGATGAACACTGAGCTACGGCTAATTCACTCAATAGCAGGTTGAAACAAGCATGGCAAAAGTGCAAAAGATATCAGGTTACACACTTAGTGAAAATAACAACATGTCAGGAATTTAACATCAGGAAGCAATGTTTAGAGCACGATAACAACATGCTACAGGAACATATCATGGAAAAACAAGGCATGACATGAAGCTACTCAAAGCATACAACAAAAGTCCCTTACTGACCATGAGCCAAAAGGGATCAGAAAATACAATGACAACCATGTGAACATAGCAACTTTCATTAACAGATTCAGACTTAGCAGAAAAACTGGAACATGGCAAAACAGATTCACGTGGGCATGTTTACGAGCTCGATGCACTCACCACAAGGCATTGCATGACAAACTAAGCATACACCTAGCAATTAGACATGGCATAGAAGCTAAACATGACAATAACAACCTCATAGCATGCATGGATCAACTACAACAACCTCGGCAAAATTGCTTAACATGTAAACATTCTGCCAGGAACATTTTATAGCCAAAGTAGAGCTCGATTGAGTCAAGCTAGGGTGCTCCATAATTGCTAACAAAGACATGGATGGATAGAGCATAACAATATCTCCAAAGCATCCTAACTGAACATGCTCAAAAGAGGCATGGATCACTCTATAGCAACAATAATACAAGGCATAAAAATATTAACAGGGCAAAGACTTAGAAGATTTCTAAGTCCCTGAAATCAGCAACATTACGAGAGCTACTTTGCATCCTTGTGCTAGTCACCACAGAGATCACAAAAATACATGGCATACACCCCTGTAAAGATGGCATGGCATACTTCAAAACACATGTAGGGCTCAAGATCATAGGAGGCACACATTAAACATGGCAAAAATGACAAATGTCCAAATCCTGATAAGAATCTGAAACTAACATTACATAGCACTCTTGCAACAACATTTAGGGCATCAAGATGAACTCAAATGAACATGGTGCAATGGAATGAAATGAAGTACACGTCGAGACGAACAATTTGATATGCTACACGCCCGAAACGGAGCCACGGGGATGAAGTTATGATGCGATGAAGGAGGCATAAAAATATGAACAGGGACGAGGATGTATTGAAAATTAGACCTCTCGGGATCTAGGGTTCTTCACCTGCAACTAGCAACGCTATAAGAGGGGCTGAGCAAAGCGGTAACATAGCCAAACAAAGGTTTGCTAGGACAAGGTGGGTTAGAGGTTTGACATGGCAATATGGGAGGCATGATAATCAAGTGGTAGGTATCGTAGCATAGGCATAGCAAAAGAGCGAGCATCTAGTAAGCAAAGATAGAAGTGATTTCGAGGGTATGGTCATCTTGCCTGCAAAGTTCTCCGAGTTGACGTTAGCTTGATCCTCGTAAACATACTCAACGGGCTCCTCGAACACGTACTCGTCTCCCGGCTCTACCCAAAGCAAGAATACAAGCAAAGGGAGACACAATCAACCATGGTGCAATGCACAAACAACAAGATGCAAAACATGGCATGATATGCGGGATGTGATATGGGATGCATATGCATGTTTTGGAAAGGAAGGATTGAACCTGGCCTCAACTTGGAAAACCAAGAGTGCCACTGGAAAGAGGAGTTGATTTCGGTCGAAATCGATATAAAGATCATCGGAATCGGATGCACGGTTTGCAAATGACAAGCAAAACAAATATGGCACCGATCTGCGATTAACAACACGAGGCCATCTAAATGCATCACGAAAAACAAGCTACTGCACTCTAACATAACAACAAAACACATGGCAGTGATCCACTCAAGATGCTTGACAAAAGATGAACACTGAGCTACGGCTAATTCACTCAATAGCAGGTTCAAACAAGCATGGCAAAAGTGCAAAAGATATCAGGTTACACGCTTAGTGAAAATAACAACATGTCAGGAATTTAACATCAGGAAGAAATGTTTAGACCTCTCGGGATCTAGGGTTCGTCCGGGGCACGCAATCCGAGGAGCGGCCGGAGCTTCGTCGGAGAAGCTGCCAGAGAGGAGGGAGTAGCCGGCGAGGGTCAGGGGCGTCGGATCCGGTCTGGCCCGACCAGATCCGTGGCGAGACGGCGGCGGAGGAAGCCGGCGAGGCGGTGCAGCACGCGGCGCTGTGGAGTGGTGGCACCGGCGGCGACCTTGGACGGCGGCGGGGCGGCGGATCTCGCGGCAGGGAGGAGCCGGGCGGCGTGCGGGATGGTTGGTGGCGCGGGATCCGGGCGGCGGGGCAAGGCGCGCCCGGGCCGGGGAGGGCCGGCTGCGGGCCTCGGCGGGCCG
This sequence comes from Triticum urartu, assembly GCF_003073215.2. Taxonomy (NCBI): domain Eukaryota; kingdom Viridiplantae; phylum Streptophyta; class Magnoliopsida; order Poales; family Poaceae; genus Triticum; species Triticum urartu. Next base: position 540,791,880 of record NC_053024.1, read on the forward strand.
CGGCGGCGTGCTGGACGGGTGGCGGCGGAAGCGACACGTGGTGGCTCAGGATTCGCTGGAAGCGGTGGCGGCGGGCGTGTCCGGCGCGCGGAGGAAGAGGGGGGCTAGGGTTAGGGTAGAAATGACCGGGGATTTTTGGTGGAGGAGCCTTTTATAGATAGAGGGAGCTAGGAGGCTCCCAATAGAGCATGATTTGCGGCCACATGATCGTGATCGAACGACCGAGATGATGAAGGGGTTTTAGGTGGGTTTTGGGCCACTTTGGAGAGGTGTTGGGCTGCAACACACACGAGGCCTTTTCGGTTCCTCGGTTAACCGTTGGAGTATCAAACGAAGTTCAAATGGCACGAAACTTGACAGGCGGTCTACCGGTAGTAAACCAAGGACGCTTGGCAAGTCTCGGTCCAATCCGAGAACGTTTAACACCCGCACACGAAAAGAGGTAAAAGGAGACACCGGAGGACATAGGAGCGCCGGAATGCAAAACGGACAACGGGGAAAATGCTCGGATGCATGAGACGAACATGTATGCGAATGTGATGCACATGATGACATGATATGAGATGCATGACAAGGACAAAAGCAACATGAAGACAAAAACCCAACAATGAAGAATATCATAACTTAGTGCCGGAAATGGCAAGAGTTGGAATACAAATATGGCATGTTACATATGGGGCGTTACAACACTCCACCACTACGAATGGATCTCGTCCCGAGATCTAGGACTGGAAAAACTCCGGATATTCGGAACGGAGGTGGTCCTCGCGTTCCCAGGTGGTTTCATGGTCGGAATGATGTGACCACTTCACTTTCAGGAATTTGATAGACTTGTTGCAAGTCTTGCGCCCAGTTTCTTCAAGAATAGCAACGGGATGCTCTTGATAAGATAGGTCTTCTTGGAGATCAATCTCTTCGAAGTTGATGGTGCGGTCAGGAGTCTTGAAACACTTGCGGAGCTGAGACACGTGAAACACATCATGCACGTTTGCAAAGTTGGATGGAAGCTCAAGTTGATAGGCAAGATCGCCTCTTTTGCCGATGATCTTGAAAGGACCCACGTATATAGGGGCAAGCTTCCCTTTGATACCGAAGCGACGAGTACCTTTCATTGGAGAGACGCGGAGGTAGACATGGTCTCCGATCTCGAAAGCCAAGTCACGATGCTTGCTATCATAGTAACTCTTCTTGCGCGATTGCGCGGCTTTGAGATTTTCACGAATGACTTTGCACATTTCTTCACCCTCTGTGATCAAGTCATTTCCAAGAAGTTGGCGTTCACCAGTCTCTGATCAATTAAGAGGAGTATGACACTTTCTGCCATACAGAATCTCGAATGGGGCCTTGCCCGAACTCGCTTGGAAGCTGTTGTTGTAGGATAACTCGGCATATGGAAGGCAATCTTCCCACTTCATACCGAAAGAAATGACAAAAGCCCTGAGCATATCTTCAAGAATTTGATTGACTCGCTCGACTTGGCCACTAGTTTGAGGATGAAAAGCTATGCTGAAGCGAATGTTGGTGCCCATGGCCTTGATTTCCTTGGTTGCGCTCTTGCAAGAGTTGCATAAGCATCTGCGTGTTGGCATTGGTAGCGGCCATCACAGCTTGCCATGCCTCCGGAGGTGGAGGTGGTGGCGGCGGTTCAGGATTCTGACGTGTTGGAGGAGCCATCCTGAAGAGGGTGACATTCGTTAGCATCTTGACAGACATATATTCAAGCTGAATCAAATGGATCGAAATTGCAACATATAGTCTCAACATTAAAACAAAAATGAACGAATGCAATCCAAATTAAATGGTCACACTTCCATAAATTGAGAAGCCACTTAGATATAGGTAGAAGAATAAAACAACAAGGTACGAACAAGAACAAATACCTGGTGAGGATTACCCAATCACAAACGAAATATCTGCGGAAGAAATACTAGAGATACAAGAATTCCCACCTATGAAACTCCCGAAATTTTCCCAGTTATGCAATCAGGTGTTGGGGATACATGGGAAGCATAATATCTCACCCAAAGCTAGCAAATCCTACATCCAGCTGTATCCATCCTTCAACACATAACCAAGAAACCTTCGGAAATCATTTACCTCAACCTTCGAAAAGCATCCGTTATACGAGTTATGGCAATACTCCCGAACTCTCGCCCCAGTACTGGATGGCATCGAGGTTATCTCACCCAAAACTGCATAAAAGAGATTTTCGATGTCGGCGAAACCAAGGTATTCCAGAACTGCAATGATAAAATTGTGACGACAACACCTTGGAGCTCAACTCCCCGGGACACTGCCACAACCCCTAAATGTCAGGAGGCACCAAGAACAATGTTCTCGTCACAAAACCATCAGAACGATTCCAAGATACCCGCGTGATCCTAAATTTTTTTTAGTGAAATTTGAGAAGAGAAGAGTCAAAACTCTACGTCAGGATGCCTCACCAGAGCGACGAAGGGACTCAGGAGTAAAAAGAATCCTACTCTCCGATATATATAATCCTAAATGACTCAAAACATTTTTCTAGACTCAACAACGCCAACGAATCGATCAAGCAGGGGGCTCCTAAGTCGGGGAAGGCTCTGATTACCAACTTGTAACGCCCACGATGTGGCTATATCTCCCACGTGTCGAAGCACGACTTAGAGGCATAACCGCATTGTAAGCAATGTTGCAAGTGGGGTAATATTCACACAACCCATGTACTGAATAAGAAAAGAGATACATAGTTGGCTTACAATCGCCACGTCACACCATAGCATAAATATATCATTACAATCATCCAGGTACAATCAAGGTCCGACTACGGAACCAAAATAAAGACAACCCCAAATGCATAATGTCCCCGATCGCCCCAACTGGGCTCCACTACGGATCGTATGGAAAGGAAATGTAGTATCGTCCTGAGTCCTCATCGAACTCCCACTTCAGCTCAGTCGTATCTCCTGGAGCAGTATCATCGATCCCTGCATCTGGTTTTGGAAGGAATCTGTGAGTCACGGGGACTCAGCAATCTCACACCCTCGCGATCAAGACTATTTAAACTTATAGGTAAGGTAAAAGGTATGAGGTGGAGCTGCAGCAAGCACTAGCATATATGGTGGCTAACATACGCAAATAAGAGCGAGAAGAGAAGGCAAGGCACAGTCGAGAATCTATGATCAAGAAGTGATCCTAGAACAACCTAAGTTCAAACATAACTCGAGACCGTGTTCTCTTCCCGGACTCTGCCGAAAAGAGACCATCACGGCTACACATGCTGTTGATTCATTTTAATTAAGTTAAGTTTCATGTTATCTACAACCGGACATTAACAAATTCCCATCTGCCCATAACCGCGGGCACGGCTTTTGAAAGTTCAAATCCCTGCAGGGGTGTCCCAACTTAGCCCATCACAAGCTCTCACGGTCAATGAAGGATATTCCTTCTCCCAAGACAATCTGATCAGACTCGGAATCCCGGTTACAAGACATCTCGACAATGGTAAAACAAGTCCAGCAAGACCCCCCGCTGTGCCGACAAATCCCGATAGGAGCTGCACATATCTCATTCTTAGGGCACACCAGATGAACACTACGTACAACTAAAACCAACCCTCGAGTTTCCCCGAGGTGGCGCTGCAAGTGGCTCTGTTTTGGACCAACACTCAGACGAGCACTGGCCCGGGGGTTTAAAATAAAGATGACCCTTGAGTCCGCGGAACCCAAGGGAGAAAGAGGCCAGGTGGCAAATGGTAAAACCAAGGTTGGGGCTTGCTGGAGGAGTTTTATTCAAGGCGAACTATCAAGGGGTTCCCATTATAACCCAACCGTGTAAGGAACGCAAAATCAAGGAACATAACACCGGTATGACGGAAACTAGGGCGGCAAGAGTGGAACAAAACACCAGGCATAAGGCCGAGCCTTCCACCCTTTACAAAGTATATAGATGCATTAAGATAGACAAGATATAATAATGATATCCCAACAATAAACATGTTCCAACAAGGAACAAACTCCAATCTTCACCTGCAACTAGCAACGCTATAAGAGGGGCTGAGCAAAGCGGTAACATAGCCAAACAACGGTTTGCTAGGACAAGGTGGGTTAGAGGTTTTACATGGCAATATGAGAGGCATGATAATCAAGTGGTAGGTATCGTAGCATAGGCATAGCAAAAGAGCGAGCATCTAGCAAGCAAAGATAGAAGTGATTTCGAGGGTATGGTCATCTTTCCTGCAAAGTTCTCCGGGTTGACGTTAGCTTGATCCTCGTAAACATACTCAACGAGCTCCTAGAACACGTACTCGTCTCCCGGCTCTACCCAAAGCAAGAATACAAGCAAAGGGAGACACAATCAACCATGGTGCAATGCACAAACAACAAGATGCAAAACATGGCATGATATGCGGGATGTGATATGGGATGCATATGCATGTTTCGGAAAGGAAGGATTGAACCTGGCCTCAACTTGGAAAACCAAGAGTGCCACTGGAAAGAGGAGTTGATTTCGGTCGAAATCGATATAAAGATCATCGGAATCGGATGCACGGTTTGCAAATGACAAGCAAAACAAATATGGCACCGATCTGCGATTAACAACACGAGGCCATCTAAATGCATCAAGAACAACAAGCCACTGCACTCTAACATAACAACAAAACACATGGCAGTGATCCACTCAAGATGCTTGACAAAAGATGAACACTGAGCTACGGCTAATTCACTCAATAGCAGGTTCAAACAAGCATGGCAAAAGTGCAAAAGATATCAGGTTACACGCTTAGTGAAAATAACAACATGTCAGGAATTTAACATCAGGAAGCAATGTTTAGAGCACGATAACAACATGCTATAGGAACATATCATGGAAAAACAAGGCATGACATGAAGCTAATCAAAGCATACAACAAAAGTCCCTTACTGACCATGATCCAAAAGGGATCAGAAAATACAATGGCAACCATGTGAACATAGCAACTTCCGTTAACAGATTCAGACTTAGCAGAAAAACTAGAACATGGCAAAACAGATTCACGTGGGCATGTTTACGAGCTCGATGCACTCACCACAAGGCATTGCATGACAAACTAAGCATACACCCAGCAAGTAGACATGGCATAGAAGCTAAACATGGCAATAACAACGTCATAGCATGCATGGATCAACTACAACAACCTCGCAAAATTGCTTAACATGTAAACATTCTGCCAGGAACATTTTATAGCCAAAGTAGAGCTCGATTGAGTCAAGCTAGGGTGCTCCATAATTGCAAACAAAGACATGGATGGATAGAGCATAACAATATCTCCAAAGCATCCTAACTGAACATGCTCAAAAGAGGCATGGATCACTCTGTAGCAACAATAATACAAGGCATAAAAATATTAACAGGGCAAAGACTTAGAAGATTTCGAAGTCCCTGAAATCAGCAACATTACGAGAGCTACTTTGCATGCTTGTGCTAGTCACCACAGAGATCACAAAAATACATGGCATACACCCCTGTAAAGATGGCATGGCATACTTCAAAACACATGTAGGGCTCAAGATCATAAGAGGCACACATTAAACATGGCAAAAATGTCAAATGTCCAAATCCTGATAAGAATCTGAAACTAACATTACATAGCACTCTTGCAACAGCATTTAGGGCATCAAGATAAACTCAAATGAACATGGTGCAATGGAATGAAATGAAGTACACATCAAGACGAACAATTTGATATGCTACACGCCCAAAACGGAGCCACGGGGATGAAGTTATGATGCGATGAAGGAGGCATAAAAATATGAACAGGGACGAGGACTTAGTGAAAATTAGGCCTCTCAGGATCTAGGGTTCGTCCGGGGCACGCAATCCGTGGAGGAGGGTGTAGCCGGCGAGGGTCAGGGGCACCGGATCTGGTCCGGCCCGACCGGATCCGCGGCGAGACGGCGGCGGGCGCGGTGCTCGAGGCGGTGGCGGAGGAAGCCGACGAGGCGGTGCAGCGGACGGCGCTGTGGAGTGGCGGCGCCGGCGGCGACCTTGGACGGCGGCGGGGCGACAGATCTCACGGCAGGGAGGAGCCGGGCGGCGCGCGCAATGGTTGGCGGCGCGGGATCCGGGCGGCGGGGCGAGGCGCGCCCGGGCCGGAGAGGGCCAGCCGCGGGCCTCGGCGGCGCGTTGGACGAGTGGCGGCGGAAGCTACACGTGGAGGCTCAGGATTCACTGGAAGCGGCGGCGGCGGGCATGTGCGGCGCTGGTGGACGTGTCCGGCGCACGGAGGAAGAGGGGGGCTAGGGTTAGGGTAGAAATGACCCGGGATTTTTGGTGGAGGAGTCTTTTTATAGGTAGAGGGAGCTAGGAGGCTCCAAATTGAGCATGATTTGTGGCCACGCGATCGTGATCGAACGGCTGAGATGATGGAGGGGGTTTTGGTGGGTTTTGGGCCACTTTGGAGATGTGTTGGGCTGCAACACATACGAGGCCTTTTCGGTTCCTCGGTTAACCGTTGGAGTATCAAACGAAGTCTAAATTTCATGAAACTTGACAGGCGGTCTACCGGTAGTAAACCAAGGCCGCTTGGCAAGTCTCGGTCCAATCCGAGAACATTTAACACCCGCACACGAAAAGAGGTAAAAGGAGACACCGGAGGACATAGGAGCGCCGAATGCAAAAAGGACAACGGGGAAAATGCTCGGATGCATGAGACGAACATGTATGCGAATGCGATGCACATGATGACATGATATGAGATGCATGACAAGGACAAAAGCAACACGAAGACAAAAACCCAACAATGAAGAATATCATAACTTAGTGCCGGAAATGGCAAGAGTTGGAATACAAATATGGCAGGGTACATATGGGGGGTTACATTAATATGATATTTTATATTATTTTTGGGACTAACCTATTAACCTAGAGCCCAATGCCAGTTTCTGTTTTTTCCTTGTTTTTGAGCTTCGCAGAAAAGGAATACCAAATGTAATAAAACCTTCATGATGATTTTTCTTGGACCAGAAGACACCTGTTGGACTTGGACTCCAAGTTAGAAGAGCTTGGAGTAGACGACAAGCCACAGGGGCCCGGCCCCCTGCCTTGTGGCCTACTCCAACATGAAGGAAATATGCCCTAGAGGCAATAATAAAGTTGTTATTTATATTTCCTTATATCATGATAAATGTGTATTATTCATGCTAGAATTGTATTAACCGGAAACTTGATACATGTGTGAATACATAGACAAAACATGGTGTCCCTAGTATGCCTCTACTTGACTAGCTCGTTAATAAAAAATGGTTAAGTTTCCTGACCATAGACATGTCTTGTCATTTGATGAACGGGATCACATCATTAGGAGAATGATGTGATTGGCAAGACCATTCGTTAGCTTAGCATAATTATCGTTAAGTTTTATTGCTATTGCTTTCTTCATAACTTATACATATTCCTTTGACTATGAGATTATGCAACTCACAAATACAGAAGGAACATCTTGTGTGCTATCAAACGTCACAAGATAACTGGGTGATTATAAAGATGCTCTACAGGTGTCTCCAAAGGTGTTTGTTGGGTTGGCATAGATAAAGATTAGGATTTGTCACTCCGAGTATAGGAGAGGTATCTCTGGGCCCTCTCGGTAATGCACATCACTATAAGCCTTGCAAGCAATGTGACTAATGAGTTAGTTGTGGGATGATGCATTACGAAACGAGTAAAGAGACTTACCGGTAACGAGATTGAACTAGGTATGATGATACCGACAATCGAATCTCGGGCAAGTAACATACCGATGGCAAAGGGAATAATGTATGTTGTTATTGTGGTTTGACTGATAAAGATCTTTGTAGAATATGTAGGAACCAATATGAGCATCTAGGTTCCGCTATTTGCTATTGACCGGAGATGTGTCTCGGTCATGTCTACATAGTTCTTGAACCCGTAGGGTCCGCACGCTTAACGTTCGATGACGATTTGTATTATGAGTTATGTGTTTTGGTGACCGAAGATTGTTCGAAGTCCTGGATGAGATCACAAACATGACGAGGAGTCTCAAAATGGTCGAGAGGTAAATATTGATATATTGGACGATGGTATTCGGACACTGGAATGGTTTCGGATCGTTTTGGGTATTTTTCGGAGTACCGGGAGGTTACCGGAACCCCCGGGGAAAGTTATGGGCCTACATGGGCCATAGGGGAGAGGGGAGGCAACCCACAAGGGGTGGCCGTGCTCCCTCCCATGGGGAGTCTGAATTGGACTAGGGGAGGGGGCGCGCCCCCTTTCCTTCTCCTCTTCCCTCTCCTTCCCCCTTTCCCCGTCCAGAAGAAGGAAGGGGGAGGCCGAATTGGACATGGAGTCCAAGTCGGTTTCCTCCCCCTATGGCGCGCCCCATGGCCGGCCTCCTCCCTCACCTCCTTTATATACGGGGGCAGGGGCACCCCAAAGCACATCAGTTATTCTCTTAGCCGTGTGTGGTGCCCCCTCCACAGTTTACTCCTCCGGTCATAGCGTCGTAGTGCTTAGGCGAAGCCCTACGCGGATCACATCACCATCACCATAACCACGCCATCGTGCTGATGAAACTCTCCCTCTACCCTCTGCTGGATCAAGAGTTCAAGGGACGTCATCGAGCTGAACGTGTGCTGAACTCGGAGGTGTCATACGTTCAGTACTAGATCGGTTGGATCGTGAAGACGTTCGACTACATCAATCGAGTTAACCTAATGCTTCCGCTTTTGGTCTATGAGGGTACGTGGACACACTCTCCCCTCTCGTTGCTATGCATCTCCTAGATAGATCTTGTGTGATCATAGGAATTTTTTTGAAATTGCATGCTACGTTCCCCAACAGTGGCATCCGAGCCAGGTCTATGCGTAGATGATATGCACGAGTAGGACACAAAGAGTTGTGGGCGATAATAGTCATACTGCTTACCACCAACATCTTTTTTTGATTCGGCGGTATTGTTAGATGAAGCGGCCCGGACCAACCTTACATGACCACGTTCATGAGACCGGTTCCACCGACAGACATGCAAGTTGTTTTGCATAAAGGTGGCTGGCGGGTGTCTATTTCTCCAACTTTAGTTGAATCGAATTTGACTACGGCCGGTCCTTGTTGAAGGTTAAAACAACACACTTGCCGAAAAATCGTTGTGGTTTTGATGCATAGGTAAGAACGGTTCTTGCTAGAAGCCCATAGCAGCCACGTAAAACTTACAACAATAAAGTAGAGGACGTCTAACTTGTTTTTGTAGGGCATGTTTTGATGTGATATGGTCAAGACATGATGTGTTGTTGTACGAGATGATCATGTTTTGTAAAATTTATCCGCAACTGGCAGGAGCCTTATGGTTGTCGCTTTATTGTATGAAATGCAATCGCCATGTAATTGCTTTACTTTATCAGTATGCGGTAGCGATAGTTGTAGAAGCAATAGTTGGTGAGACGACAATGACGCTACGATGGAGATCAAGGTGTTAAGCCGGTAACGACGGAGATCATGACGGTGCTTTGGAGATGGAGATCAAAGGCACAAGATGATGAAGGCCATATCATGTCACATATTTTGATTGCATGTGATGTTTATCTTTTATGCATCTTATTTTTCTTAGTACGGCGGTAGCATTATAAGATGATCCCTCACTAAATTTCAAGGTATAAGTGTTTTCCCTGAGTATGCACCGTTGCGACAGTTCGTCGTGCCGAGACACCACGTGATGATCGGGTGTGATAAGCTCTACGTTCACATACAACGGGTGCAAGACAATTTTGCACATGTAGAATACTTGGGTTAAACTTGACGAGCCTAGCATATGCAGATATGGCCTCGGAACACTAAGACCGAAAGTGATGAGGACATCCCAACCATGGGCACCACACCACCAACCATCAACGGTCCAATCACAAGAAGTCTCACAATGCAAATACATGATCAGGTGAACGCTAACTTAAGTCTATCATTTGACCTTGAAAACATGGTTGTGCCTTCACCTCCTTTGTTCTTGGTTGAACTCAGGTGCGATATCGAAGAAAGCCAAACACATTTCAGTCCGTGCAAAACAATGTTTATGGCGAGGAAACAAAGTTAGGAATTCATGAAGAATGAGTTGTCTGCTGAAGAAACATTGTTTCGATTCTGACGAACGAAACAATGTTTTGCACGAGTTTGGATATCCCAACTAGCAAAAGATTTCCAGAACTCGAGTTTTCTGCTGAAGGGAACATTGTTCGACCCCAATGAACAATGTTTGGTCGGGAACTGCCAACCACCTCCAACGAGAGTTTTCCAGAAGCTACTTCATTAAGTCTTGAAGCCATTTAGTCAAACAAAGGTGGTTCACTTTCACACCTAAGCTAGTTCAAGAAGCTAGTTCTCTTTCACACCTATCCAGGGGGGTTGTCCCGATTATAAATAGGCTAGTTCTTCCCTTCGTTGGGGACTTTTGCCATTTATATCAAGGACCAAATACATAGACTCCTCCTGAGATTGGAGAGCTCTTGTTACCCTTATTCTCGTGATTCCTTGAGAAATTGCTCCTAATTCGTGCTCCACGACTAGATCGTATTGTGTGGGTTAGAGTTCGTCGTTTCCCTTGCGGATTGCACCTATCCCATACTCCACGACTTGAGCACGGTTGTGTGGGGTAGTATTGCGGGTTGTGGATCGGCGAATGTTCAGATTGCAAGCTTCGGTGAGCCTCCTCCCCGTTGGGTCATAATCTCTTATTTTCCATTTTTCGGCTTCTTGCAGCTAGTTATCCCCATCCATTTATCGATCCTACACCGTGAAGATCGGACCTCCCCTTGAACACCCTCTTCTCCGAAGACGGTGTCGGATCATCTCGTATCAGAGCAAGGTTTACACGGTAGGATATGTATCCTTTCAGCTAGATCTGTCCTTTTTAGTTTGGTTTTTCCCCATCCTAGAGTCCAAAGCCAAAAAGCCACAAAAAATACAAGCCTTTGTTTGCTGAGATCTAGTTGTTTGCTTTCCTCTTTGTGTTTGCACCAAGTTCTATCCAAAGTTGTTGTTGTTTTCTTTGAGTCTTGTTGGATCTTTTGTGCTGCAAAAAAAGAGAGAGAAAGAAAAAAAGTGAAAAAAGCAAAAAAAAAGAGGGAAAAAGAGCAAAAAAAGAGAAGAAAAAGTGTTGAGCAAGTGTGCAATCATTTTCAGTTGGGTGAGAAATTTTAGAAGTTGTAGTGGCAAGTGTTGCAGCTCAAACGTGGTGCAAGGATCTATAATTTTTCTTGTTCATTTGGTTTGCATCGGTTGGATCTCAGCACTAGCCCTTCCTTTCATTCGCTTGTCCACTCCTGATTTGCTACTTCCACACAACCACCAAGGAATCATTAGAATTTGGGTAAGCAAGAAGGTGAGATGAGTGTTTTCCACATATTTTTTCTTTTGTCCACTTGTTTCCAAGAGTTAACATGACAGGATCCAACTCGAGTGTACATGGACATCAACATGTGCAAGATGATCTCCCCAAAACTTGCGCAACACTTGGTGATATGATTGATGATAATCCCCAAGTGCAAGGAATCATCGTAGCAATTTCCAAAGGTGGAAGTGATAAGTACGGAGTGTCGAACCCACGAGGAGCTAAAGGTAAGATCAATATTCTCTCAAGCCCTATCTACCACTGATACGACTCTATGTACACCGAACGTTTGCTTCCAACTAGCAACAAGAAATAAAACTATGCTGTGGGTATGAAGAGGATAACTTTGCATGATATCAGAGAGCTAAAATATAAAAGTAGGTGATGTTATCATGAAGTTAGAATATATTACTAAATATTATAAATAGCGAATGTGGAATAATGGTGGATCGGTGTGCGGAATTATCCTAGGCAATCGTTAACAAGACCGGTAATCACCATTGCAGTTTCATATGAGGGAGAGGCATAAGCTAACATACTTTCTCTACTTGGATCATATGCACTTATGATTGGAACTCTAGCAAGCATCCGCAACTACCAAATATCATTAAGGTAAATCCCAACCATAGCTTTAAAGCATCAAGTCCTCTTTATTCCCATAAGAAACAACCCACTTACTCGGGTTTGTGTTTCAGTCACTCACCAACCCACTATAAGAGAATCATGAATGTATTGCAACACCCTACAGCGGGAACCACTCACGTTTGCGCGACACGGAGGTCACCATAGGACAGCATCAAAGTAAAACATACAACTCATACCAATCTAGATCATCAATCAACCCAAAGACAAAAGATATCTATTCAAAACATCATAGGATGTCAACACATCATTGGATCATAATATGTGGCATAAAGCACCATGTTCAAGTAGGGATTACAGCGGGGTGTGGGAGAGTGGACCGCGTAAAAGAGATGAGGGTGATGATGATGATGGTGATGTTGATGAAGACGATCACCGCGGCGATGATTCCCCTCCCGATGGTACTCCAGTGCCACCGAGAGAGAGGAGGGGAGGTTCTCCCCCTTGTGCTTCCTCCTCCATGGCCTACCCCCTAGATGGGGAGAGGTTCTCCCTCTGGTCCTTGGCCTTCATGGTGATGATGGCCCCTCCGGGATCCTCCTCCATGCCCTCCGGTGATGATGGCCCCCTCCGGTAGGGTGCCAGAGAGGGCCTAGAATGGTTTTCGGTGGCTACGGAGGCTTCTGGCGGCGGAACTCCCGATCTAGGTTAATTTTCCGGGGTTTCTGTATTTATAGGGATTTTTGGCATCGGTCTCACGTCAAGGAGGTGCCCGAGGCGTCCACGAGGCAGGGGCCCATGCCTAGGGGGGTGGGTGCACCCCCACCCTCGTGGACAGCCCGGGACTCTTCTGGCCCAACTCTTTTACTCCGGGGTCTTCTTTTGGTCGATAAAAAATCGTCAAAAATTGGCACGTCAATTGGACTCCGTTTGATATTCCTTTTCTGTAAAACTCAAAAACAATGAAAAACAGAAACTGGCACTGGGTTCTAGGTTAATAGGTTAGTCCCAAAAACCATATAAAATAGCATATAAATGCATATAAAACATCCAAGGTTGATAATATAATAGCATGAATACTTCATAAATTATAGATACGCTGGAGACGTATCAATTGAGGAGAGTATAGTTGCAGCTATGCGAAGGATGTTCGGTGGTCGTCTTCCTATTGCGGGTAATGGGGATCAACATCAACACAGCCCCGCTGCCTGCTAGCACCGACAACCAGCAACAGCAAAACACAATGATCACCATGTTGGTCATGGACGAGCGGCAGGAGCTGCTAATACGTCTCCAACATATCTATAGTTTTTGATTGCTCCATGCTATATTATCTACTGTTTTGGACATTATTGGGCTTTATTATCCACTTTTATATTATTTTTGGGACTAACCTATTAACCAGAGGCCCAACCCAGAATTGTTGTTTTTGCCTGTTTTCGGGTTTCGAAGAAAAGGAATATCAAATGGAGTCCAAACGGAATGAAACCTTCGGAAACGTGATTTTCTCAACGAACAAGACCCGGGAGACTTGGACCCTACGTCAAGACACAAAAGAGGAGGCCACGAGGTAGGGGGCACGCCTACCCCCCCCAGGCGCGCCCTCCACCCTCATGGGCCCGCTGTTGCTCCACCGACGTACTCCTTCCTCCTATATATACCTATGTACCCCCAAATGATCAGATACAGAGCCAAAAACCTAATTCCACCGCCGCAACTTTCTGTATCCACGAGATCCCATCTTGGGGCCTGTTCCAGAGCTCCACCGGAGGGGGCATCGATCACGGAGGGCTTTTACATCAACACCATAGCCCCTCCGATGAAGTGTGAGTAGTTTACCTCAGACCTACGGGTCCATCGTTAGTAGCTAGATGGCTTCTTCTCTCTTTTTGGATCTCAATACAATGTTCTCCCCCTCTCTTGTGGAGAACTATTCGATGTAATCTTCTTTTGCGGTGTGTTTGTTGAGACCGATGAATTGTGGGTTTATGATCAAGTCTATCTATGAATAATATTTGAATCTTCTCTAAATTCTTTTATGTATGATTGGTTATCTTTGCAAGTCTCTTTGAATTATCAGTTTGGTTTGGCCTACTAGATTGATCTTTCTTGCAATGGGAGAAGTGCTTAGCTTTGGGTTCAATCTTGCGGTGTCCTTTCCCAGTGACAGTAGGGGCAGCAAGGCACATATTGTATTTTTGCCATCGAGGATAACAAGATGGGGTTTTCATCTTATTGCATGAGTCTATCCCTCTACATCATGTCATCTTGCTTAAGGCTTTACTCTGTTTTTAACTTAATACTCTAGATGCATGCTGGATAGCGGTCGATGAGTGGAGTAATAGTAGTAGATGCAGGCAGGAGTCGGTCTACTTGTCTCGGACATGATGCCTATATACATGATCATACCTAGATATTCTCATAACTATGCTCAATTTTGTCAATTGCTCAACAGTAATTTGTTCACCCACCGTAGAATACTTATGCTCTCGAGAGAAGCCACTAGTGAAACCTATGGCCCCCGGGTCTATCTTTATCATATTAATCTCCTACTACTTAGTTATTTCCTTTGCTTTTTTACTTTGCATTTATTTTACTTTGCATATTTATCACAAAAATACCAAAAATATTATCTTATCATATCTATCAGATCTCACTCTCGTAAGTGGCCGTGTAGGGATTGACAACCCTTATTCGCGCTGGTTGCGAGGATTTATTTGTTTTGTGTAGGTACGAGGGACTCGCGCATAGCCTCCTACTGGATTGATACCTTGGTTCTCAAAAACTGAGGGAAATACTTACGCTACTTTGCTGCATCATCCCTTCCTCCTCGGGGAAAACCAACGCAGTGCTCAAGAGGTAGCAGCTGCTGCCCACGGTGCCCCTGCTGTTGGTGCTGAACGGAGGCGTGGCGACTTTGCTGCCCCCCGTGAGGGTGGGCTGCACAGAGGAGAAGCTCGCGGGCGAGGCCATGACCCCCACGGGTTTGCTGCTGATCACCGGCGACGAGTGGCACATGATGGTGATGCCATCTTCCTTGAAGATCTCTCCAAGCATGGTGACGAAGATGAAGGCATGGGGGACTATGAACCCTACTCCCCGCCTCGCCATGGTGTTGTTTTTGGTCGCAATGGTCATCATTATGACCTTCGTGATCAGGATGACCATGACAACCAAGCAAGAGTGAAGCTACATGTGCCATCATTCATGGGAAAAGAGGATCCAGATGCATATATTGAGTGGGAAGAAAAGTGTGATCAAATCCTTCGCATCCTTAGTTTTTCTAAAGCCAAGAGAGTTGATCTTGCTTTTATGGAGTTCTATAGTTATGCTCTTACATGGTGGAATCAACTGCGAGACGATCAGTTGATGTCAGGCACTAATCATATCCGCAGCTGGACTTTGATGAAGCAAGTCATGAGGTGTCGTTTTGTTCCATCGTACTATGAGAGGCAATTGTACAAGCAGTTGCAGGGGCTCACTCAAGGTTCCCGCATTGTTGAGGAGTACTATAAAGAGATGGAGGTGCTGCTAATTCAGACAAGAATCCACGAAAGTGATGAGGCGAAGATGGCAAGATTTTTACATGGGCTGAATGATGAGATATCAGATTTTGTGGAGATGTTTCCTTATGATACATTGCAAGATGTGGTACATCAAGCTATAAGAGTTGAGAAGAAGACTATGCGTAATGGTCATACTCGTGCTTTCCAAGGCCGCACCACCACACGCTCATGGCAGCGAGCACAACCGCCATATGGTTCTCAGTTTGAGGGTGCACCACCTAGACGCCCACATGCCTCGACGGCTTCCTCACCTATTATTCGCAATAAAGATAAGAGGTCATCAACTATAGCAGGAGTATCCTCTGCTCCACCTCTAGAAAAGAGTTCTACATGCAGCAACAACATTCAATGCCACAAGTGCAAAGGAATAGGTCATATTTCTTCATAATGTCCAAGCAAAAGAACTATGATCATCAATGAACGAGGTGAATGTGAGTCTGAAAGTGACCCTGAAGGTGGCAATGATGAAGTGGAAGAGGAGCAAGGTTGGGAAGTAGGAGGAACTATTTTATCTCATGAGGAACTTGATGGAGAAGCTTTGGTTGTATGTCGTTCACTTAATGCCCAGGTTGTGGAGGAGGAAAAGGGGCAACGGCATAATCTTTTCCACACCCGTTGCCTTATCAACTCAAAGATATGTCGAGTGATTGTTGATAGTGGCAGTTGCAACAATATTGCAAGCACAGAGATGGTCGAGAAGCTTCAATTGCAAACAAAACGCCACCCACACCCATACCGCATGCGATGGCTGAATGATTGTGGCGCAATTAAGATGATTAGCAGCGTGTAAATACCAATTTTAGTAGGGAAATATCAGGATAATGTTGAGTGTGATGTGGTGCCGATGCATGCTTGTCACTTGCTTCTTGGGCGACCGTGGTTGCATGACTGTGATGTGCAAATCAGTGGGCGTGTGAATGGCTTATGTTTTGTCCATAGAGGAGAAAAGTTCACTTGGCTACCCATGACACCCGAGGAAGTCTATCTTGATGAGATGAAAATAAAAGGAAAGAAAAAGGGAGAGAGTGATCATACACAATGAGTGAGCCACCAACATAGCGAGGGAGTGTTTCCACAGCCAAAAGCTCCACAGCCAAATATGACCAAACCCCAGGAAAAACAGGGATTAGTTATGATGGTGAGGAAAAGGGATATGCGGGCATTGAGAGAACCTAATACTCCATTCTTTGTACTCATGTACAATGAAACTTTGTTGGGCTGCTAACGACTTACCCTCAACTCTTCCTAGTGTTGTCTTTGATCTTTTGCATGAGTATGAGGATGTGTTTCCCAAGGAGGTACCACATGGTTTGCCACCGAAGCGGGGCATTGAGCACCAAATCAACTTGGTTCCGGGCGCCCACTACCAAACCGACCATCGTACCGAGCAAACCCCGAGGAGACGAAGGAAATTCAGAGGAAAGTCGAAGATCTTCTTAACAAAGGGTATGTAAGGGAAAGTCTTTTTCCTTGTGCTGTTCCCATTCTTTTAGTTCCCAAGAAAGACGGTACCATGTGCATGTGCACTCATTGTAGATCCATTAACTAACCGTGAGATATCGACACCCTATTCCTAGGCTCGATGACATGCTTGATGAACTTTGTGGCTCCACCATATTTTCCAAAATTGATTTGCGAAGTGGTTACCACCAAATAAGAATGAAAGAGGGTGATGAATGGAAAACTGCATTTAAGAAAATTTTTGGCTTGTATGAATGGTTGGTTATGCCTTTTGGATTAACAAATGCACCTAGTACTTTCATGAGATTGATGAATCATGTGCTTAGATCCTTCATTGGCAAGCTTGTAGTGGTTTAATTTGATGACATATTGATTTATAGCAAAACTTTGGAGGATCATGTTGGACATATAAAATGTGTGCTTGCTGTCCTACAAGAGGAAAGGTTGTATGCTAACATGGAAAAGTGCACATTTTGCACACACAAAGTTGTGTTTCTTTGCTTTGTTGTTTCAGCAAAAGGTGTGGAGGTCGATGAAGAGAAGATCAAGGCTATTCGTGAGTGGTTGCCTCCAAAAAATGTGAGCCAAGTACGTAGCTTCCTTGGACTTGCAGGTTTCTAGCGCCGGTTTGTGAATGATTTTAGCACCATTGCTGCACCCATGAATGAGTTAATGAAGAAAGACACTCCACTCCAATGGGATGATGCCCAAGACAAGTCCTTCCAATAACTGAAGATGAGATTGACATCAGCCCCATTGCTTTCACTTCCTAATTTTGGTAAGACATTTGAGATTGAATGTGATGCAAGTGGTATTGGCATTGGTGGAGTTCTAATGCAAGAAGGTAAACCCACTTCCTACTTTAGTGAGAAGCTTAATGGTCCATGTCGGTGTCAAAACCGGCGGATCTCGGGTAGGGGGTCCCGAACTGTGCGTCTAGGCCGGATGGTAACAGGAGGCAAGGGACACGAAGTTTTACCCAGGTCCGGGCCCTCTTGATGGAGGTAAAACCCTACGTCCTGCTTGATTAATATTGATGATATGGGTAGTACAAGAGTAGATCTACCACGAGATCGGAGAGGCTAAACCCTAGAAGCTAGCCTATGGTATGATTGTTGTTCTGTATCTTGTCCTACGAACTAAAACCCTCCGGTTTATATAGACATCGGAGAGGGCTAGGGTTACACAAAGTCAGTTACAATGGTAGGAGATCTACATATCCGTATCGCCAAGCTTTCCTTCCATGCCAAGGAAAGTCCCTTCTGGACACGGGACGAAGTCTTCAATCTTGTATCTTCATAGTCCAGGAGTCCGGCCATCCGGACATCCCCTAATCCAGGACTCCCTCAGTAGCCCCTGAACCAGGCTTCAATGACGACGAGTCCGGCGCGCAGATTGTCTTTGACATTGCAAGGTGGGTTCCTCCTCCAAGTACTTCATAGAAGATTTTGAACAGAAAGATAGTGTCCGGCTCTGCAAAATAAGTTTCCACATATGGCCATAGAGAGAATAATATTTACACAAATCTAATCTGCTGACGTATTCCGTAGTGCGACATCGCACCACGGCCAAGCCTTTATTCGAATCGTTTTATTATCCCACCTCAGCGCGTTGTGCGAGGCAGTTTCCTTGGCACGTCTTGTTGAAGTAGGGATCGTGTCCCCTTATTCCGGGATTCTCATCAATACGGGCGTGGGTAACCCAACCGCTTCTAGGACTCCTAGACTATAGGCAAGTCCAAACGGCCACGGAGAGGACGCTTGATATTCACCCTCTTTATAAAGGGACAAGGCTTTTATTTTTTCCCTCCCGTGCTCAATCGAATCCTTCCCCCACCTCAAGCTCAAACACCCAAAGTTTAGGTCAGGTGCTCCGAACCTTCAATCATGTCCGGATCTAGCCTTCAAGGCCGATGGGTGCCTTCCTCCGTCACAGAAGAAGACATCAAAAAGTTGAGGGAGGCCAGATATCTGACTGCTGAGGTTGTGCATCGGCTGCCTGCCCGAGGGCAGGCCGTCCCCTCCCCCAAACCCAATGAGAGTGCCATGTTCGTCTCCCACTTCCTCCGAGGTCTAGGCCTTGCTCTGGATCCTTTCGTCAGGGGTTTGATGTTTTATTACGGGCTAGACTTCCATGATCTAGCTCCGGACTCCTTTCTTCATATCATGACATTTATTGTCGTGTGTGAGGCCTTCCTTCGGGTTACCCCTCACTTTGGCTTGTGGATCAAGACCTTTGAAGTAAAGCCGAAGATGATCGAGGGGCAACATGCAGCGTGTGGAGGTGCCTCAATATGCAAGATGACGGGAGCTCCATGGCCCAAAGGTTCCATTCCAGAGGTGTCTGAATTGTGGCAACAGGAGTGGTTCTACATCACGGCTCCTAGAAGTGCCAAGTGGGCGGCCTCCCCTATTTTCCGCTCGGGCCCTCCACCACAACCGATGTCATGGATCAGCAGAGGTCTGAGCTAGGGTCCAGCCAAGGACGTGCCTATACTACAAAGCCGCATTCGAGATCTCTTTAATGGAGATTTTAGTTTGGTTGTGGTAATACAAGTTATGCTGGTTCGTCAAGTCCAGCCTTGCAAACACCAGCCCCTTCACTTGTGGGAGTTCAATCCCGAGGGACCGCGTGTCATTCAAAATTTCCTCGGCCTGACGCACGAGGAGATGTACAAGTCATTCTTCGGACCTCAGGTAGAGTGTCCGGAAATCACCGAGGACGTGGGCATGAGCAGTAACCGCGCCGCCGAACAGGTAAGGAATCTTCCAGCCGAACATACTATCTCTCATTTGTTACAAAGTTATTTCTGAGAGTTCACTTTTTGACCAGGACTGGCTAACAAAGGCGAAGTTGATTCGGTGTTCGGCCCCCCTCCCTGAGGGTTTGGACAAGCCGGTATTGGAAAAGATGCTCCAGGTCACACCCTACCCGGAGCCCTTGAAGGAAGATACTGGGGAGGATAATACAGGCGGACGCGGGCCCCCAATGCTGCCCGTTCTAACCGAGGGAGCGAGCGTCTCCATGAAGGAAGATGACCGAAGCAGGAAAAGGACTGTGCCCGGAGATTCGGAAGCCGAAGCTCCCAAACGGGAGAAGAAGTCTCCCACAGAGGGTCCTACCTTGAGGGGTGCCTTTGCCGCACAAAGTCCGCGAGTGGATCAATTCTCCAGCGAGTCGTAAGCGACCCGAAATACTTTAATAGTACAAGTATGCCATCTTTTTCTTCTAAGAAAATAACCACCGCATATATCTTTGCAGTTCGGGCCTTAGCCCCTCTCAAATGAGCTCGTCTTCGGGGGATCTTCTTCCAGAGATGATGGAGAGCGAACGCCTCCTCCGGACTCCTCCGCTCCGGAAGCGGGCGACCCCGAAGTGTCTTCGCGGAGGGCCTCTCCGAGTCTGGTGAGGCCAGATGATAATCCCATTGACCCCCGAAGCTCCCAGTGTCCGGCTCCCAAAGAGAGCGGATAAAAGAGTCCGGCACCGTCTGGTGTGTGATCGGATGTTCTGAGGGAGTTGGTGGGGCGAGCGGCCATCTCAGATGAACACCGTGTGCTGATGAATACGGTGATGGAGAGAATATTGTCCACCGAAAGCGGATTGCATGAAGCTTTTATGAGTCTACTGACAGGCTTTGAGGTACGTAAAATAATGTATGATAGTCCTGCACATGCTAGGTGTGCCCTGTGTAGATAGTAGCCCCTGAGACTTTGGTTGTCGTCGAAAACGGCGATGAACAGAGGATCATATTCCCACGTAATAACCATACTGCCTCTATGTGCAGGTGATGGAAGCTCCGGTGGCTAGCCGGACTAGCGAGTTTGCCCATTTAAAACTGCAGTTGGATGCGGCAGACGCCGACATCGAGCTTGTTAACAAAAGGCTTGACGAGGCACAGGGTAAGTGTCATTATCTGGTAAACGCCACATAGTAAGAGCAGCATGATGCCAGTATCTTTAATATGTTGTGACTGCAGATGGAGCTGCCACTGTTGAAGCCTTGCGGGCAGAACTTGCCCGAGCCAAGGAACAAGCGAGGTTTAGTAATGCGGCTGCTTTGAAGGCGGCCGAAGAGTTGAAAACCGAGAAGGCCGCGCATGGCGAGAGCCGAGATAATATGGCCAAGATGTCCATAGAATTAAAATCCGCCGCCGACCGTTGCCGGGTTCTTGAAAAGGAAAACCTAGCGAAGGCATCGGACCTTGAGAAGGCTGCTGCAACAAGAAAAGACATCCGCTCTGCTATGAGAGCGAAGAAGGAGGAGCTGCAGGAAGCCGGGGATATTGTAGCTGGGAAATCCTTTATGTTGCGGAGGAAGTTCGGAGATCCACGGTATGCCTCTCTGGATCAGCTGTGGAGTTCGAAGGATGTATATATGGATTTGGCGGCGAGAGCTACCGATGCGGCCAAGTACTTCCAGGGTCAGACGGACCGTGAAGTGGACCAGTTGTTTTGGACACAATTCCATTCTCCCGAGTGTCCGCTTTCATTGACTAACCAATTAGCTGAATGGGCCAAACTGAATAGGTTGTCCGGACTCGCCATGAGGTCTGTTGTGGATCAGCTATGGCCGGAAAGGCCAAAACCGAACAGCTATTTCAGCTTGGTGCAGCAGCTCCTTGACGTGGTGCCGCGCATTAATGCGATGAAGAGGTTGGCGTGCATAGAGGGATCACGGATGGCCTTTGCCCGTGTTAAAGCATACTGGGCGGAGATGGATGCTACCACTGTTGCAGCGCGGGATTCGGCCATAGGTCGAATGGCTGCTGAGCACTACTTTGAAGAAGTTCTTGAGGGTGCTCGTTTGATAGAGACCTAGTGCTCAAAAAATATTATGTTTGAGTGATATGTAATGTCATTGTAAGCGAATGCTTTTATAAATTTTTATAAGGCTATTTGTATACTTTTGCCTGAAAGTAATATGATGCCTCCTGGGCGGCCGTTTATGTATACATGTGTATAACCTGAAAGATTGCAGCCGTCGGCTTCAACCCCCACGCATATAATGCGGAGGTGTTCGCAAAAAAACACGCTTTCACACTTAACCCAACGTCTTGGTCCTATTAAGGAGGTGATAGCGGAGCGAGTGAGGCAACCGGACTATAATGCTTTAGCACTTTCACTTAGCCATAGGAGTTTGACAGTGGGGCTACTAGATAGCCCCTGGTGGCTCCGCACTCTCCCGATCCCGGGGTGCGTACATGCCTGGCCAGAAAACGGCCCTTCGTTAAGGCGGAGGAATTCTAACATTCCAACAGGTCATCGAGTGGTTGACCAGTCTCACGCTATATCATGACAGTCAATTTTCGGCTTTCTTTACTGAGGTGCTCGTCCGGATGAACCAGGGCACAATCGCAGTAGTTCTCCTGGTGCTACCTTAGCCGGTAAAGCGGAACGTAAGGCACCAAAACACAAGAGCCGGGCAAACCCAACATTTGACCAAAGATAATGATTCGGAGCTGATGCATATAAGGCCAAACTGGCGACGCCGAACACTCCCTAAGGTATTCAGTCTTTGTGGTATAAACCGGGCCTAAATAATGGCCTTTTTGTAAGAAGCCCCTTGTGTCCAGGTATGTGCATTGTTCTGGCGTGGCCACATGCCAAGACGTCAGCATCCTTCTCAACGGTGGATATGTATCAACAAGAGACAGTAAAAAAGGTTTACGTAGGGTCTTAATCTAAAAAGAATCCTTGGAGCGGGTCCCTGCTGCACGTCTGCGCCTGTGTCTCCGTTGTGCCGTATCCTGGACGGGTGTAGCACGATGATCGTCTGTAAAAGGGAGGAATTTTGGTGAAAAAGTTGTCGTGCAAAAAGATAGTTTTTAAAGAAACCATGTATAATTCAAGATGAGAAAAAATTGCCACTTGTCTACGCGCGTTGAGCCCCTTGTATTGAAAAATAGGGGTGTGACCACTTATTCGATATAAATAGAGGCGCCGGACTTGATTAGTTGTGTCTGAGGTCTTGACGACCTATTGGATGCTTTCGCTGGTCCGGGCGCCTTTAGTGTGCGGCTGCCAGGGTAGCCGCACTCTCTTCGGTGCGCAGAGATCACTTGATATTTCTGTTCACTGAAATGATGCCACGTGGACCGGGCATCTTGAGTGTGAGGGAGGCGTAGTGTGGTATTGCATTAAAGCGAGCGAAAGCTTCGCGTCCGAGCAGTGCTTGATAGCCACTTTGGAACGGAGCGATGTGGAAGGTTAAATGCTCGCGACGAAAGTTATCGGGGGAGCCGAATATAACTTGTAGTAGGAGGGAGCCCATACAACGAGCCCCTGGGCCTGGTGTTACTCCTTTAAAGGTAGTATTGCTATGGCGAATTTTTGTTGGGTCTAACCCCATCCCGCGGATTGTATCCTGATATATTAGGTTTAGATTGCTGCCACCGTTCATCAAGACTCGTGTGAAGTGATATCCGCCAATTACTGGGTCTAATACCAGGGCAGCCCATCCTGCACGTCGGATACTTGCCGAGTAATCGCGATGGTCAAAAGTGATCGGTTGAGACGACTAGTGGCAGGACTTCACGGTGATAGGAACTTGGGTATATTTTCCTGGGAGTGCCGCATTGTTTTTTCCCTTGATCACGTGTAACACGTTTACTGTTTTGACTTCTGGTGGAAATTTCTTTTGTTCCCCAGTGTCTTGCTTGGGAGACTCGTCCTCGTCTGCACTTGGTGTATCCTCCCCCTTGTGTATGGTGTTGAGCTTGCCGGACTGCTTGAAGACCCAGCGTTCTCTGTGGGTATGATTAGCAGGTTTACCAGGGGTACTATGGATCTGACATACTTGGTCCAGAATTTTGTTGAGGCTGGATAGTTCATCCCTGGTGCCTTTAGAGGGCGGCTTTTGCTGACCTGGCCGAGAGCTTTTGAATCCGGCGTTTACTGCCGTGCCCTTCGTGATGTCTTCTTTATTCCGGCATTTGTTATTGCTGTTGCGCCATGATTTCCCGTTTCCATCTCTAACTTCAGATGTACTGGGGTCGCTGGTGCTTCATCTGGCTAGCCAGCTGTCCTCACTCGCGCAAAAGCGGGTCATGAGGCTTGTTAATGCGGCCATCGTTCTTGGCTTATTTTGGCCGAGGTGTCTGGCGAGCCATTCGTCACAGACGCTATGCTTAAAAGCTGCCAAGGCTTCGGCGTTCGGACAGTCGACAATCTGGTTCTTTTTTAGTAAGAAACCTGTTCCAAAGCTTTCGGGCTGACTCACCGGGCTGTTGAGTTATATGACTCAAATCGTCCGCATCCGGGGGTCGGACATAAGTCCCTTGAAAATTTGCCCGAAAGGCGTCTTCGAGCTCTTCCCAACTTCCAATGGAGCTTTCGGGGAGGCCTTTAAGCCAGTGACGAGCTGGCCCTTTGAGCTTGAGGGGTAAGTACTTGATGGCGTGGAGATCATCTCCTCGAGCCATATGGATATGAAGGATGTAGTCCTCAATCCAGACCCCAGGGTCTGTTGTTCCGTCGCATGTCTCTATGTTTACGGGTTTGAATCCTTCTGGAAATTCATGGTCCAGCACCTCATCGGTGAAACATAGGGGGTGTGCAGCACCCCTGTAGCTGGGTGTACCGCGTTGTTCGGATGTTTGTTGTGTTGCATTGTATGCTGGGGCGCGCTTGCGTGGTCTATAGATGGATCTTGTTGCGCCGTCCTTTGGGTGCGAGCCCTCGCATGGGTCGCGTGTTGTATTGTGAGTGGCGTTGTATGCCGCTCTGTGTTGGTAGAGGGGTCGTCTATCCGGCCAGGTGGCTGCTTTGATATTTGGTTGTGGGGGGTCTGAGGCCTCCTCATCGAATTCAGGTAGCAGCTTCCGCTTTGGGTAGCTCTTGGAGGGGCGATTGTCGCTGTACCTCGCTGCTGTGTTGAGTATTTTACTCCATCTGATTTGGAGTGTGTCTTGTGCAGCCTTGAGCCTTTGCTTCTGCTTTTTAAGACTCCTCGCGGTGGCAACAAGCCTTTTACGGGCGTTCTGCTGCTCCAGGTGCCTGTCCGGCGTTATGTCGTCCGGACCATTATCCTTGATAGAATTTGTTTGTTTGGTTTGATTATCCGGATTACCGTTGTCCGGCAGCGGTTCGCCCTGCTCCAGCACTGGGTCTGTGTGATCGTTATTTCTGTCGAGGCGGGATTTGGGGCGGCGCTTGCGTCGTCGCTTTGACTGCTTCTCGAGGGAACAAGCCTTCGGTGCGTCCTTCCGCTCCTCATCGTCATCTTTTGGTGCGTCCACCATGTATACGTCATATGACGAGGTGGCTTTCCAGGGCCCAACAGGCGCTGGTTCTTCATCGTCTCCTTCATCGGCGTCCATACCATCGATGTCTTCGGAGTCGAAGTCGAGCATGTCGGTTAAATCGTCGACAATGGCTACAAAGTGGGTGGTGGGTGGGCTTTGAATTTCTTCATCGTCCGTATCCCAACCTTGCTGACCCTAGTCCGGCCGGGGCTCTCCTGATAAAGAGAGACTTTAGTGTCTTCAGAATATCGCCGAAAGGCGAGTGCTGAAAGATGTCCGCGGCAGTAAACTCCATGATCGGCGCCCGATCAGATTCAATCGGCAGGGGTGCGGAGGGTTAGGAGTCCGGAGAGGAGTCCGGCTCCTTGGAGTCACGAGTCTCGCGGAGTGCGAGGCTGGTGTTCGGCTCGATCGTCGTTGGAATCGCAGCCCCTGAGGCGGCGTCCAACCACCCATCCTCGATCGGCGCAGTTGGCTCCGAATTAAGGGTCGAAGCCGATGCGGGTGCAACCTCCAGGGCACTGTTCGGCGGCAGAGCTAGATCACGCTCATCGTGACAGTGCGGCGCGCTTGGCAGTGGCTCAAATCCGTCGAAGATCAAGTCCCCGTGGATGTCAGCCGTGTAGTTTAAACTTCCAAATCTGACCTGACGGCCAGGGGCATAGCTTTCGATCTGCTCTAGATGGCCAAGTGAATTGGCCCGCAGTGCAAAGCCGCCGAAGACGAAGATCTGTCCGGGGAGGAAGGTCTCTCCCTGGACTGCATCGCTATTGATGATCGTAGGAGCCATCAAGCCTAACGGCGACGACACATAGGAACTCTCAATGAAAGCACCAATGTCGGTGTCAAAACCGGCAGATCTCGGGTAGGGGGTCCCGAACTATGCGTCTAGGCCGGATGGTAACAGGAGGCAAGGGACACGAAGTTTTACCCAGGTTCGGGCCCTCTTGATGGAGGTAAAACCCTACGTCCTGCTTGATTAATATTGATGATATGGGTAGTACAAGAGTAGATCTACCAGGAGATCGGAGAGGCTAAACCCTAGAAGCTAGCCTATGGTATGATTGTTGTTCTGTATCTTGTCCTATAGACTAAAACCCTCCGGTTTATATAGACATCAGAGAGGGTTAGGGTTACACAAAGTTGGTTACAATGGTAGGAGATCTACATATCCGTATCGCCAAGCTTGCCTTCCACGCCAAGGAAAGTCCCTTCCAGACACGGGACGAAGTCTTCAATCTTGTATCTTCATAGTCCAGGAGTCCGGCTGAAGGTATAGTCCGGCCATCCGGACACCCCCTAATCCAGGACTCCCTCAGTCCAACTCTTAATTATTCCGTCTATGACAAAGAATTGTATGCACTTGTTCGATCTCTAGAAACATGGCAACACTACTTGTGGCCAAAAGAGTTTGTAATACATTCTGACCATGAATCTTTCAAACATCTAAAGGGCCAACTCAAACTCAACCGTAGACATGCAAAATGGAGTGAGTTCATAGAGTCTTTCCCTTATATTGTCAAGTACAAGAAAGGGAAGGATAACGTTGTTGCCAACGCATTGTATAGGCGTCACATTTTACTTTCCCAACTTGATGTTAAAATCCTTGGTTTAGAAAGCATCAAATAATTGTATGCTAATGACTCATACTTTTCCGAACCATTTTCAAAGTGTAACAAGGGAAAGGGATGGGAGAAGTTTCACTTGCATGATGGATTTCTATTTCGAGCTAACAAATTGTGCATCCCAGATTGTTCTGTTCGTTTGTTGCTCTTGCAGGAGGCTCACGCTGGTGGTCTCATGGGACATTTGGAGCCAACAAAACTAAAATTGTACTCGTTGATCACTTCTTTTGGCCGCGAATGAGACGTGACATGGAACGCTACGTGATGAGATGCGAGATTTGTCAAAAAGCTAAGTCCCGTTTGAATCCTCATGGTTTATATACTCCTTTATCTATTCCGAATACTCCGTGGGAAGATATTTCTATGGACTTTGTTCTTGGTTTACCACGGACTAAGAGGGGGAGTGACTCGGTGTTTGTGGCAGTTGATCGTTTTAGCAAAATGGCACATTTTATCCCATGCCATAAGAGCGATGATGCTTCACACATTGCTGATCTATTTTTCAGGGAAGTTGTGCGGCTACATGGAGTACCACACATGATTGTGTCAGACCATGACACCAAATTTTTGAGCTA
This sequence comes from Triticum urartu, assembly GCF_003073215.2. NCBI lineage: Eukaryota > Viridiplantae > Streptophyta > Magnoliopsida > Poales > Poaceae > Triticum > Triticum urartu. The sequence goes on from NC_053024.1 coordinate 540,819,284, forward strand.
CTTTTGGAAGACCTTGTGGGGAGAACTTGGCACCAAGCTCCTATTTTCCACGACATGCCACCCACAAACTGATGGACATACTGAAGTTGTCAACCGAACGTTGTCCATGCTGCTACGAGCAGTCCTCAAGAAGAATTTTAAGATGTGGGAAGAGTGCCTACCTCATGTGGAGTTCGCGTATAACAGGGCGGTACATTCAACCACTAAATTTTGCCCATTTGAACTTGTTTATGGCTTCAAACCTATTGCTCCCATTGATCTTTTGCCTTTGCCACTGCAGGAACGAACTAGCCTTGATGAAAGTAAGCATGCTGATTTCGTCAAGAAACTTCATGCCCAGGCCAAGGAGAACATTGAGAAAATGACTGAACAATATGCAAAGTGGGTAAACAAGACCAGGAAGAAGCTGGTGTTCAAGCAAGGTGATTTGGTATGGGTACACCTTCGGAAGGATCGTTTTCCTGAGCAACGTAAGTGCAAGTTGCAACCACGTGGCGATGGACCATTTGAAGTGCTTGAGCGAATCAACGACAATGCTTACAAGATCGATCTTCCAGACGAATATGGTGTTAGCCCAACCTTCAATGTCTCCGATCTTTCCTCATACTTTGGTCCTTTAGAGTCGAGGGCGACTCCTTATCAACAGGGGGAGGATGATGAGGACATCCCAACCATGGGCACCACACCACCAACCATCAACGGTCCAATCACAAGAAGTCACGCAATGCAAATACATGATTAGGTGAACACTAACTTAAGCCTATCATTTGACCTTGAAAACATGGTTGTGCCTTCACCTCCTTTGTTGTTGGTTGAACTCAGGTGCGATATCGAAGAAGGCCAACGACATTTCAGTCCGTGCAAAACAATGTTTTATGACAAGGAAACAAAGTTAGGAATTCATGAAGAATGAGTTGTCTACTGAAGAAACATTGTTCCGATTCTGACGAAACAATGTTTTGCACGACTTTGGATATCCCAACTAGCGAAAGATTTCCAGAACTCGAGTTTTCTGCTGAAGGGAACATTGGTCGACCCCAATGAACAATGTTTGGTCAGGAACTGCCAACCACCTCCAACGAGAGTTTTCTAGAAGCTACTTCATTAAGTCTTGAAGTCATTTAGTCAAACAAAGCTGGTTCACTTTCACACCTAAGCTGGTTCAAGAAGCTAGTTCTCTTTCACACCTATCTAGGGGGGTTGTCCCGATTATAAATAGGCTAGCTCTTCCCTTAATTGGGGACTTTTACCATTTCTATCAAATACCAAAGACATAAACTCCTCCTGGGATTGGAGAGCTCTTGTTACCCTTATTCTCGTGATTCCTTGAGAAATTGCTCCTAATTCATGCTCCATGACTAGATCATGTTGTGTGGGTTAGAGTTCATGGTTTCCCTTGCGGATTGCACCTATCCCGTGCTCCACAACTTGAGCGTGGTTGTGTGGGGTAGTATTGCGGGTTGTTGATCGGCGAATGTTCGGATTGCAAGCTTCGGTGAGCCTCCTCCTCTTTGGGTCATAATATCTTATTTTCCATTTTTCGGCTGCTTGCAGCTAGTTATCCCCATCCGTTTATCGATCCTACGCCGTGAAGATCGGACCTCCCCTTGAACACCCTCTTCTCCGAAGATGGTGTCGCATCAGAAAGGTCGAACATGAATCATATAGTAGATATATGATCAACATAGAGATGTTCACCATTGAAAACTACTCCATCTCACGTGATGATCGAACATGGTTTAGTTGATATGGATCACGTGATCATTTAGATGACTAGAGGGATGTCTATCTAAGTGGGAGTTATTAAGTAATATGATCAATTGAACTTAAATTTATCATGAACTTAGTCCTGATAGTTTTTGCATATCTATGTTGTTGTAGATCAATGGCCCGTGCTGCTCGTGCTATCGTTCCCTTGAATTTTAATGCGTTCCTAGAGAAAGCTAAGTTGAAAGATGATGGTAGCAACTACACGGACTGGGTCCGTAACTTGAGGATTATCCTCATTGCTGCATAGAAGAATTATGTCCTGGAAGCACCGCTAGGTGCAAGACCTACTGTAGGAGCAACTCCGGATGTTATGAACGTTTGGCAGACTAAAGCTGATGACTACTCGATAGTTCAGTGTGCCATGCTTTACGACTTAGAATCGAGACTTCAAAGATGTTTTGAACGTCATGGAGCATATTAGATGTTCCAAGAGTTGAAGTTAATATTTCAAGCAAATGCCCGAGTTGAGAGATATTAAGTCTCCAACAAGTTCTATAGCTACAAGATGGAGGAGAATAGCTCTGTCAGTGAACACATACTCAGAATGTTTGGGTACCATAACCACTTGACTCAGCTGGGAGTTAATCTTCCTGATGATAGTGTCATTGATAGAGTTCTTCAATCACTGCCACCAAGCTATAAAGGCTTCGTGATGAACTATAACATGCAAGGGATGGAAAATACAATTCCCGATCTCTTCGCAATGCTAAAGGCTGTGGAGGTAGAAATCAGGAAGGAGCATCAAGTGTTGATGGTTAACAAGACCACTAGTTTTAAGAAAAAGGGCAAAGGGAAGAAGGGGAACTTCAAAAAGAATAGCAAGCAAGTTTCTGCTCCCGAGAAGAAGCTCAAGTCTAGACCTAAGCCTGAAACTGAGTGCTTCTACTGCAAAGAGACTGGTCACTGGAAGCGGAACTGCCCCTAGTATTTGGCAGATAAGAAGGATGGCAAAGTGAAAGGTATATTTGATATACATGTTATTGATGTGTACCTTACTAATGCTCGTAGTAGCGCCTGGGTCTTTGATACTAGTTCTGTTGCTCATATTTGCAACTCGAAACAGGGGCTATGGATTAAACGAAGATTGGCTAAGGACGAGGTGACGATGCGCGTCGAAAATGGTTCCAAGGTCGATGTGATCGCCGCCGGCACGCTACCTCTACATCTACCTTCGGGATTAGTTTTAGACCTGAATAATTGTTATTTGGTGCCAGTGTTGAGCATGAACATTATATCTGGATCTTGTTTTATGCAAGACGATTATTCATTTAAATCAGAGAATAATGGTTGTTCTATTTATATGAGTAATATCTTTTATGGTCATGCACCCTTGATGAATGGTCTATTTTTATTGAATCTCAATCGTAGTGATACACATATTCATAATATTGAAGCCAAAAGATGCAAAGTTAATAATGATAGTGCAACTTATTTGTCGCACTGCCGTTTAGGTCATATCGGTGTAAAGCGCATGAAGAAACTCCATGATGATGGGCTTTTGGAATCACTTGATTATGAATCACTTGATGCTTGTGAACCATGCCTCATGGGCAAGCTGACTAAAACTCCGCTCTTCGGTACAATCGAGTGAGCCACTGACTTATTGGAAATAATACATATTGATGTATGCAGTCCGATGAGTGTTGAGGCTCGCGGTGGGTATCATTATTTTCTGACCTTCACAGATGATTTGAGCAGATATGGGTATATCTACTTAATGAAACATAAGTCTGAAACATTTGAAAAGTTCAAAGAATTTCAGAGTGAAGTGGAAAATCATTGTAACAAGAAAATAAAGTTTCTAAGATCTGATCATGGAGGCGAATATTTGAGTGATGAGTTTGGTCTTCATTTGAAACAATGTGGAATAGTTTCGCAACTCATGCCACCTGAAACACCACAGCGTAATGGTGTGTCCGAACGTCGTAACCGTACTTTATTAGATATGGTGCGATCTATGATGTCTCTTACCGATTTACCACTATTGTTTTGGGGTTATGCTTTAGAGACGGTTGCATTCACGTTAAATAGGGCACCATCTAAATCTGTTGAGACGACACCATATGAACTGTGGTTTGGCAAGAAACATAAGCTGTCATTTCTTAAAGTTTGGGGTTGCGAAGCTTATGTGATTGCTTAAAACTTATTTATTCTTAAATTTCCACCCTCAACGGATGGCTCGAGATGATCAATCTTGAAGTGAGAAAAGAAGGATTGACTCTTCCTCAATAAATAAACTATCAACCTCCAAAAAAGTTTAATTAATTTAATTACTAGAAATTAGAATTCTAGTAGTAATATATTTTTCAGTACCAAAAACAATTAACTATAATAACTAAATAAACTATTCCAATGAAAAGACTGGAAGTTTTTGGTAGTTATAGAATTCTCGTTCTTCTTCAACTCGAATACCAAAAGGAAGAAAAAAATATGACTAAGTGATTTTATAGTAGAGGCATATCCTGAATGTGCTTGATAGATCCCATTTTTTCATGAAAATAAAAAGCTTCAGCCTGATAAGCTCGAACCCAAATTGGAGAAATGCGTCTTCATAGGATACCCAAAGGAAACTGTTTGGTACACCTTCTATCACAGATCCGAAGGCAAGATATTCGTTGCTAAGAATGGATCCTTTCTAGAGAAGGAGTTTCTCTTGAAAGAAGTGAGTGGGAGAAAAGTAGAACTTGATGAGGTAGTTGTACCTTCTCTCGAATTGGAAAGTAGTTCATCACAAAAATCAGTTCCAGTGATGCCTACACAATTAGTGAGGAAGTTAATGATGATGATCATGAAACTTCAGATCAAGTTACTACCGAACCTCGTAGGTCAACCAGAGTATGTTCCGCACCAGAGTGGTACGGTAATCATGTTCTGGAAGTCATGTTACTAGACCATGACGAATCTACGAACTATGAGGAAGCGATGATGAGCCCAGATTCCGCGAAATGGCCTGAGGCCATGAAATCTGAGATGGGATCCATGTATGAGAACAACGTGTGGACTTTGGTTGACTTGCCCAATGATCGGCAAGCCATAGAGAATAGAAGGATCTTCAAGAAGAAGACTGATGTTGACGGTAATGTTACTGTATACAAAGCTCGACTTGTTGCGAAAGGTTTTCAACAAGTTCAAGGAGTTGACTACGATGAAACCTTCTCACCCGTAGCGATGCTTAAGTCTGTCCGAACCATGTTAGCAATTGCCGCATTTTATGATTATGAAATTTGGCAAATGGATGTCAAAACTGCATTCCTTAATGGATTTCTTAAAGACAATACAAAAAAAGACACATCCGTGACATTTTGGGCCGAACGAATTTTTTTCCTGTCATACATATGACACTTCTATGATGATAATTGTGACAAAACCCGGTATCATCATAGATGTGGTGGGCTCCTACTTCTGTGAAAAAAAATCATGACAGAAAATGGGCTTTTCGTCCTGGGCGGGCCGGAGACGCAGCTGCATGACATTCTTTGGGCCGTCCATGACGGAAAAAACCGTGGTAGAAGTGAGGGGGAGGAAAATTTCGGGGAGTTCCCGGTTACGGTGGGAGGTCGGGGGCCAAGCGATGCGCGTTTCTCTCGTACAAGGACGCGCATGTGTGCGAGGCGTTGGCTCTAACTGAACCCGAGCGAGGCGTTGGGCTCTAACTGAACCCGAGCGATTGCACTGCAGGCTACGCGTTACTGAACCCGAGCGATCGATCGATGGCTGTTAACTGAACCCGATCGAGCGATTCCTTCACTACTGCTGCTAATTGAAGCCGATCGATGGGATGAACAGTGAGCGTTGGGGGGGGGGGGGGGGGGGGGGGGGTTGGATGAACAGTGAGCAGTGGCGTTGCCTCTGGATGAACAGGACTCTGTGATGTGGTGGAGGGCTGAATGAACAGTAGACGGTGGAGGGGTGCCCGTGGAGGGGTGGATGAACAGGACCCCGTGGTGTGGAGGGCTGGATGAACAGTAGACGGTGGAGGGGTGGTTGAATAGGACCCCGTGGTGTGGAGGGCTGGATGAACAGTAGACGGTGGAGGGGTGGTTGAACAGTAGCCGGTGGAGTAGCGCGCGGTGGAGGCTGGATGAACAGGAGCCCGTGGAGGCTGGAGGAGGTCGACGGTGGAGATGAACAGTATCCCGTGGAGTCTCGTTTTGCAGTATGCCACACCCCTCCCGATGAACAGGACCCCCGTTTCGACCGTAGCGCTCCAACACAAGTCTGTTTCGTCCGTTTTGCGGTACGCCACACCCCTCCCGATCAACAGGACCCCCGTTTCGACCGTAGGAGGTCCGTTTCCTCCGTTTTGCGGTACGCCAGACCCCTCCCGATGAACAGGATCCCGTTTCGAACATGGCCGGTCGAACACAAGGCCGTTTCCTCCGTTCTGCGGTACGCCAGGCCTCGTTTCCATCGCCTATTCCGTCCAAGCCCTCCCGATGAACACGACGCATTCCGTTGCCTCCCCATGAACACGACGCATTCCGTTGCCTCCCCATGAACACGATGACGAAGCTGTTTCTCCGTTCCGACCCCGCCATGTACACGAGCCCTGGCCGTACGTATGCGCGAGTAGGCGTTCGAGACCCCGCCCGTATGTACACATACGTGGCCGTATTTTCTTTCTTGCATCCTGGCCGCTGTACGTACGTGTAAATGCTAGGTGCGCGCCTCTACTACGACACGTGCGCGCCTCTACATCGACCAGTATGTACATACACGTTCACGACCAGAATGACAATGCTACGTATGCTTCGACCAGGTGGGTCCCGACTGTCAGGCACTTCCTTGCCTGCGAAGATGTAGCTGGTCGGTCCCAGCAGTCAGGGGGCGAATCGTTTTGTTTTTTTTCCCGGACGCACTTCCTTGCGTGCGAAGATGTAGCTAGTGGGTCCCAGCAGTCAGGGGAAAATGTTTTTTTCGCGAAATACAGTGGCCCGTCCGGTGGGTCCCAGTTGTCAGGTGGAGGAATCATTATTTTCCGTGTAATAAGGAGGCACTTCCTTGCTGTGGCCGTGGACCCAGCTGTCAGCCTCCCCACGTACAGTCCACGTCCGATGGAAGTCGTTCCTTGACCATGTTGACCACGCCGCGCCGAGAGCACCAGGGCGGTGGATGACGGCGAGGCCTAGGAAGGGGACGACGCGGAGGCAGGGAAGACTCGGCAGTTGTTTCCCACGCGGAGGGGAGTACGACTGTACGAGGGTTTACTGGTTCGTCTGCCGTCCCCGGAGAATAACATCAAGTGTGGGTGAGTAGGGGGATGGCTAGGCCAGCGATGGGAGTATGGTTGGGCGGTGAAGCCTGCGCGGCAGCACAGCCGGCCGCGAGGAGGAGGGAGCAGGCAGTCCCACCGGCGCTTGTTTGAGCGGCTAGAGCAGGAAGAGTAGAGATTGAAGAAGCACGACGGCCGTTGGATGGACATCCAACAGTCAGTGCTTGTGCGTCAACCTTTTTTAGGAAAGCCTCAAATCTGTGGAAAACAACATACAACCCATCTGCCATTATTTCTAATAATTTACAGCCCATTTGCTAATTCTTAAGGTTTTTTTGGAGCCCATATTCTTTTTGTTAGCATTACAGCCCATATTGTGGCAACGGTTAAAAAATTTATATGAAATTTTGCATATTTCGGTGCGGTCCGAACTGTTTTTAATCCCGAAATTTCGACTCACATTCAAACTGATTTTAAAAATAAATGTATATCAATATAAAATCAAACAAATTCTCCACGCATAAAAATTAATGTAATTTAAAATCTTGAAATGAAAAAAAAGATATTTGAAACTAATTGCCGGTTTGATTTGTTTTAAAAATGTACAACCCATTGCTCATTACTGATGGGCCATTTTCTCGGCCAGCTGAATGAAAGCTCTCCTCGTCTTGAAAGATTTGCAGCCCAACAGGCCTGACAAAGCGACTTACTTGGCAAATCACAAAAAAACTGGGCTATGGACATGGACCCAGCTGTCAGCGTCTCCACGTACAGTACTCTTCCGATGGAAGTCGTTCCTTGACCACGTTGACCACGCCGCGCGGAGAGCACCACGGCGGTGGACGACGGTGAGGCCTAGGAAGGGGACGACGCGACAGTGGAACCCCGCACGGAGAGGACTACGAGGGTTCACTGGTTCGGCTGTGGTGTGAGGCTGGCGTCGCCGCAGGGCCTGGCCAGCGGTGGGAATAGTAGGGGGCGGTGAGGCCTCTGCGGCAGCACAGCCGGCCACGGGAGGGAGGAGCATGCGGCACGACCGGCGCTGCTTTGGGCGGCTGGAGCAAGAAGACCAGAGGTTGAAGAAGCACTACGGCCATTGGATGGGCATCGTACGGTCACTGGAGCTAGAATCATTCATATTGACTAAGTTGACAAAGCCCTTTGTCCCCGTCAACTTAGTAGGCCCACAAGTCAGCCTCCCAGCAAGGTGGGTCCCAGCTAGTCGGGGGAGTATTCATTTTTTGTGCGTAATAAGGAGGCACTTCCGGTGGGTCCGGGCTGACAACGGGGGGACCGTTTTTTTCACGAAATACGGTGGCCCGTCCGGTGGGTCCCAGCAGTCAGGGGGAAATGATTTTTTTCACAAAATATTGGTGGCCCGTCCGGTGGGTCCCCCCTGTCAGGTGGAGGAATAATTATTTTCCGCGCAATAAGGAGGCACTTCCTTGCGGCTGCCGTGGACCCAGCTGTCAGCCTCTCCACGTACGGTACTCTTTCGATGGAAGTCGGTCGTTGACCACGTTGACCATGCCGCGCCGAGAGCACCAGGGCGGTGGACGACGGCGAGGACTAGGAAGGGGACGACTCGGAGCCGGGGAAGACGCAACAGTGGATGCCCGCGCGAAGAGGAGTACGAGGGTTCACTGGTTCGGCTGCGGTGTGAGGCTGCTGTCGCCGCAGAATAACAGGGGGTGTGGGTGAGTAGAGGGATGGCCTGGCCAGCGGTGGGAGTAGTTGGGGGACGGTGAGGCCTCCGCAGCATCACAACCGTCCACGGGAGGCAGGAGCGCGCGACATGACCGGCGCTGGTTTGGGCGGCTGGAGCAAGAAGACCAGAGGTTGAGGAAGCACTACGGCCGTTGGATGAATATCGTACGGTAACAGGAGCTAGAATCGTTCATATTGACTAAGTTGACAAAGCCCTCCGTCCCCGTCAACTTGGTAGGCCCACAAGTTAGCCTCCCACTATGCTGGGTTTCAACTGGCACGTGGAATATTCATTTTTTGTGCGTAATAAGGAGGCACTTCCTTGCGTGCGAAGATAGCTGGTGGGTCCGACATGTCAGCGGGGGGCACTTTATTTCGTGAAATACAGAGGCCCTTCCGGTGGGTCCCAGATGTCAGGTGGAGGAATCATTATTTTGCACGTAATAAGGAGGCATTTCCTTGTGTGCGGCCGTGGACCCAGCTGTCAGCCTCTCCACGCACAGTCTACTTCCCCTTGACCACGTTGACCACGCCGCGCCGAGCGCATCCAAGGTGGTGGACGACGGCGAGGCCCCAGACAGCAACGAGCCGGAGATGGGAAGACGCGGGAGTAGAGTCGCAGACAGAGAGGTGTATGAGGGTTAACTGGTTCTAGTGTGGTGTGGTTCGGCAGTCGGTGGAGAAGAACAGGAGGTGTGGAGGGGTGGAGGGATGGCCTGGCCAACGGTGGAGTAGCGCTTCATAGCGAAGCGTGCTAAGCAGAGCTGCTAGCAGCAGGAGGCGGGAGGTGGTCCCGATGGCGCTGGAGGAAGAAGACGAGAGATTGAAGATGGATGTCGGTCGTTGGATGTAAATCCAATGGCTAACATGTCAGAATCATTTGTTGACTAAATTGACAACGACTTGCATTGGCCTCGACCTATTGGCCCACATTTCAGCCTCCAAAAATGTGGCACGTATTCAACCCATTTTTTCAGAATTTACAGTCTTTTTTTGCGCGGTAGAATTTACAGTCAATTTGATCTTTTTTTTGAATTACAGCCATTAGCTGGGCTAGGTGAACAAATAATGTAGCGTCCATGCGGCCCGTTTATTTTATTTCCTAAAAAATTACAGCCCATTTGCACTTTCTCGAAATACACGATTTTGCTGGGCTGATTCTAATTATAATGTTGGGTTGGGCCAGCAATGTTATCAAAAAAAAGGGGCTGAGCATTTTGTTATAAATATATTTAAATAATAAGTGATATTATTACATTCGTCCTTAAATTTACAGTCTTACCAAGCTTTATATAATAACATATAAAATATATTTTTTTAGAAAAACAGGGAGCATCTCCCCGGTTCCATTGCTGAGAACGAAACCACAACATATTCTGATACAGCAGCTCAAAGAGTAGTTCGAAGGCAAAGGTAGAAAAGCTACAAACTAGGGGGTGGATGAACAAGTTCTCTGAATAACACAAATCACCCGAGCGGTGCCAAAGGCAGAGCGGATAGAGCACTCAAATGACACAAAGGAGGGTCCAGCGAAGCCTTCATGGTCTTCAGCCGAGGGGCCGTGTCAGCCTGCGGCGACTAGTAAGCAAGCGGAGACACCGGGCTGGAAGGCGTAGCATGGTGGATGTCCCTCTTTTTCGGCGCTAGGTGCCCATCATCTTCATCAGAGATCTTGAGACGAGCCCAGGGGTCCAGCCCCAGAGCAGGTCGAGCCTTATTCAGCCACAAGTGATCGCCAACGGTTTCTGGAGGGATCTTGTTAGGGTTTCCACGAAGCTCATCAACTTGTCCTTGTCCGATCCGGAGGAGAGAATCGCCCAGTTCCTCACCATGTTCCTGATCAACCTCAAGACCTGCGGAATGGAAATCCAGGAGGTGTTACTGAAAATCATAGCATTTCTATATTTCCAGAGGCACCAAAGGACAGCTGAGCTAACAGTGTTTAAAACTGAGCACTTTTTGGTAGCAATCCAGAATCTGGCGACAGATTCGAAGGATGAGCCAATCTGACTAGAGAAATATTCCTCAATGTGGGCCCATAGATGTTTAGCAACTATACATTCAAAAAATAGGTGAGAACAAGACTCTTGTTCCAAGCAGTAAACACAATCAAGGGGTTTAATGATGTGTCTCTTCCTAAGGTTATCCCTAGTCATCAATTTGTTTTTGGAGAGAAGCCAGAGAAATACATGAATTTTAGGGGGAACTCTCAATTTCCAGACAGCAGGGATAAACACGGGTTGAACCCCTCTAAAGTTGATAACATGATAGAGGGAGATGGAGGAATACTTCCCCTTATTGTCCAGCTGCCAAATCAGGGCATTCGGCTCGGTAGTAAAGGTAATGCTTTTGGCAATTTCCTCCAACTGGAACCATTGTTCCATGAGACTATCACTAAAGTTCCTTCTAAAAGAGAGTTTTACGCATTGACCGTCCCAAACTTCATTGACACTTTTGTTAAGCTCATTGCAGACAGAGTAAATAGGCCAAAATTGGACTGCTAGGGGGATGTGCCAAACCAAGTATCTTCCCAGAACCTGGTTCTGCTCCCATCCCCTATGTTCCATCTGTAGCCAAATTTCACAGCATGCATAATAGATTTTAATCCTTTCCAGAATCTAGAGGTCTTAGGGTTGGAGGAAGGGACAAAAATATTAGGTTTATTTCCTAGGTATTTATGGGCAATAAGAAGCTTCCGGGGTTTCAGGTCTTCCTCATAGAATCTTTTAATCCAAGACCCTAGAAGACAGATGTTAATTTCTTGGAGGTTAGGTATGCCTAGGCCTCCAAAATCTTTTTTCATAGGGCCCAATTAGAAAGGTGTAGCTTCCTATTTCCCTCAAAATCATTCCACAAGCAATGAGACATCGGAGAATTGATGAGGTTCACTGCCCATTTAGGGAACTTGAAGAAGGAGAGGAGATACACTGGAATGCTAGCCAAACAAGCTTGTATGAGGATCAATCTACCTCTGTAAGAGATAAGTTTGCCCCTCCACCAAGCAATCCTTTTAATGGTTTTATCCAGAAGGGGTTGGATATCCTCTCTCCTCAGTTTATCATAGTGGAGAGGGATACCTAGGTACTTAATGGGGAAGTTACCTTTATTACAGACTAGAATAGAGAGGAAGTCAGCTAACTCCTGATCATCCATGTTGATAGGGATGAGTTCACTTTTTGAGTAGTTGATTCTCATGCCCGAGACTTGTTCAAACCAGGTTAGAACATTTTTCCGATTGCTAGCATGTGTGGAGTCATTGTCTAAGAAAAGGATGGTATCATCTGCATATTGAAGGCAGATGATGCCACCAGGGCAGACCTCAGGACAGAGCCTTGCAATCAGACTATGATCAGCAGCTTTGCTCAGCATTTTAGTAAGAACGTCCACTACTAAATTAAACAAAAGCGGGGAGATGGGGTCACCTTGCCTAAGGCCTTTACCAGCAAGGAAAAAAAATCACTTTCACAGTTATTTAACTTGATCCCAACAGACCCCCCATGAGTAAGTTGCTGGATCCAACTCTTCTCTATGAAAGGCTTGGAAAAGATCTAAGAGATCATTTTTCACCAAGTCCCAAAAATGCTGGTAAAACAAGAAGGGAATCCCATCAGGACCAGGAGCCCCATCAGGATAAGAGCTAAAAATGGCTTCCTTCACCTCTGTCTCTGAAAAAGGGGCTTCTAGCAGCTCATTTTCAGCAGGAGAGACTTTTTCAGAAGCATAGAAAAAATTGTTTTGTAGAGAGAACCCATAAGGGTTTTCTTTCTTAAATAGGTCTTTGTAGAAGTCACTAGCCACTTTCAGCATCTCATCTACCTTAGTAACAGGGCCATTAGGGCCATCAAGGGAGTGAATGAGGGTTTTCCTCCTCCTCTGGTTAGCTACTGCATGAAAGTAAGCAGTATTTCTATCACCCTCCTTAATGTTCCTATCTCTAGACCTTTGTTTGGCTTCGATTTATTCTTGAAGCCAAATTTTCTTGAGCTCTCCATGGACAAAGTTTAATCTATTAGTCTCAGCCTCAGAGAGGTCAGTGGTTTCTGCCTTAATATCTAGAGAATCAAACTCAAGGAGGAGAAGCCTTTTGTATCTTCTAAGATTAGCTTCCTCATTGGAGTTCCACCCTTTGATAGTTTTTCTAAATCTCCTGATTTTGATCTGCCAATTTTCTAGGGGGCAGCTGCTCCCAGTAGGCTCATTCCAGATTTTCCTGACTAGCTCAGTAAAATCTTCTCTAAGCAACCACCACTTTTCAAATTTAAAACTATTGCTCTTTGGAGTTTGGTTAAGACCAGAGTCCCAGAGCAAAGGAGTGTGGTCACTACCACATCTGGGCAGAGCTCTACAACTAGAAAGGGGAAAAAACTATCTAATTCTGTGTCACAGAAAATTCTGTCAATGGTGGACATAATCCTGGAGCAGCACTTCCAACATATCTAGCAGAACTGTGGGTTTTCCTTCTGACAGGGCAATTCTCAACTTTATGGGTAACCATTTTGCAAATAAAACAACTCTTGGGCTTGACACATTTATCCAAATGATGCCCTAGTTCCCCACAATTGTAGCAGATCACCACAGAGTATGCCATAAGGCCCGAAGCAGGGACAGGAGCAGTTTTCTAGATGTCCTATCTCTTCTTTTGCTGGTTCTTGCCTTGAGATTTCCCACTAATCTGAGAGTCAGAACCACCAGCAGATTGATCTTGGGAAATTACAGGAGCCTGCCTAGATTGTGCCCCCATTTGGGGCGGAGGTGGGCCGTACCACTGCCCAACCGACGCTCCCCCCCATTGTGATAGGGGAAATTCATCGGAGTTCCTGGTTCCTTCTCATCCTCCAGCCAGATGTTGTCTCTCAGGAAGCAGAAATAACCACCAGACAACTCAATTGAAGCAGATTGCAAGCCTAATTTCAATATTCTGCAGGTTTGGGGGAGAGGTAAGGTAGGGGATCCACCTGCTCTGGCTCCGGTGGCGTGCTGGTGGGCAGGAGTCCAGTCAAGCATTCCCATCTCGCAGCATGGCGTGGATCTCCTGAATTCACTTTTCCTTTCGCCCATCGAACGAACGCAATCGGCGGCTCACTGGGGTGGGGCATCCTGTGCTTCTCCAAGAAATCTCCTTCTAAGTAGATCTGCAGGGCTAGATTCAGCAGCTCCCAATCCACATGATCCTTGCACATTCGAGCATACCTGCGCGAGTGAGAGAATGGATTCGGTCCCTCCTTGGCTTCCTCCCTCGCAGCTTCCTCCTCTGCTTCCCTCCATTTGCGCATGCATTGGGTCCAGGAGAGAGCGTCATCGTGGATCCGCATCGCCCGCTCCCTCCATCTCCTCCCTCGAGTCTCCTACAGCACCGCCGGCGCGACGGAGTCGAGCGGCTGGAGCATCCGCGGGAAGGCTTTGTAGACATGTGGGAGATGCATCTTGTACATCTGCCTGTCTTCCAGCCATTCCCCCGTGGATATGGCGGGCGACTCCATGGGGCACGCAAGCGGACTTGCTGAGGGGGGCAGGCGCGCCCGGAGTCAGGAGGCGGGGGGTGGCGGCGAAATCTATGGCGGCGGCGAGGGTGGAGGTAGTGGCGGGGGCGGCGGCGAGGGTGGAGGTGGTGGCGGGGGCGAAGGGGATCGCGAGAGCGGTCATCTATTTGCCAATTAGGTGAACTAAACAGTCAACATATAAAATAATTTAAATATATACAATATACTCCCTCCGTTCCGAATTACTTGTCTTGGATTTGTCTAGATACGGATGTATCTAGACTCATTTTAGTGCTAGATACCTCCGTATCTAGATAAATCTAAGACAAGTAATTTGGAACGGAGGGAGTAGTTAGAAGGGAAACATAAGTTGGACCTGGCGTTCCTATTCTTATATAAAAATAGAACAGACCTCTGCATTTTCTTCAAAAAAATACATAAATTGGGCTGCCAAAAATAAAACCTCGGATGGGAGGTCCATAGGCCGGTCGATACATGACGGCCCTAAGAAAATACAAACAGGCCTATGGACCTCCCATCCGAGGACGTGGGCTGCACATGTTAAAAATGAAAGCCTAGACGGGGCAGCCCAAAACCATGTCCAACACTTGCCAAAACTTCGTCCCTCGTTTTCTCTGTGTTTCGCACACTCGACATTGTGTGGGCATTTTGACTGTGCATCATATGAAGATGTGCTATGCATGAATGTTGATCAGCATGATGTTAACTGGCTGGTAGTTCCATTTTCGACCATGAATAAAACTTCCAACATGATGTTAACCCTGTTTGAAAAGGCCGTGTTAATATAAATGCTCTGCCTCTGAAAGATGCAGTTTCTTATCTGAAACTGAACTTGCAGTTTCTTATCTGAAACTGAAACTTGCAGTTTCTTCTCTGATAATCACATTGTCTGCACTTTTATACTCCTATGAAACTACATTTTTTAAGTGCTAAAAATAGATATCTAGAATTCATAAAATACTTCATATGCTCAATACTGCAAATCTGAAATTCAAAAGACATTCATATCTGAGAGTACTCTCAAAATACACAACACAAAACACAATTCACAACCTGCAAATACTGACAACCCTAAGCTCCTCCTGACAATTCACAACCTGCCCGACTATTGGGCTGGGGGGGGCAGCCCCCTCCTATTCCTCAGCGGCAGACAGCCACCCCGTGAGACGATGTGAACGGCGAGGGAGACGATGGCGGGGAAGCGTCGTCGGGCCAACTGCTTTTCTCCTCTTGCAATTGGGTTCGGTCGACGAAGACTCCACTGGCTCGCTCTGGCAGGACACCCTCACAAACGGCACCCTGTAGATGCTCGATCCTTCAATCTCTGGTGGATGCTCCATCTGGGATCGATACTCCCACCACCACTCCCTCATGATCGGATTCGGTGAATCTGTTTGCTCCATGGCCCAGAGGAGCAGCTCTATGTACTCCGGCGCGACTCCCTCCGGGAGTATTATCGCCTTTTCGCTCTGTTGCAGATATTTGGCCATGGATGTCGCCGTCGCCGCTAGTTGGTCCTTGTTGTCAAACCAAGACTGTATCTCCAACATCCTAGCTAGCTTCACAGGGTTGCCGTCTGCGATCCTCACATATCGGTTGTACTCCTCCATCGATCTACTTCTCCACAGCACCTTCACTCGCCGGCGGTGGTTTTTGAATGGAAGAGGATAGGAACAGTGCTGGTTTTGGATTAGAACGGGAGAGGAGCGACACTGGTTTTGGACTGGAATAGGAGAGTAGGGGCGGTGGTTTTGAAATGGAAGAGGAGAGGAGCGGCGCTGCATTTAGATTGGAACAGGAGAGGAGCGGCGGTGGTTTAAGAGGAGAAGAGCGGAAGAGCGACACTGGTCTTGGAAGTATTCTTTTTGTTGTTTCGTGTATTTTGGGTCAAAGTTTGACCACGTACTGTATTTGACAAGCAAAATGTGAATGCATGTCACCAAATTTATTTTGATTTTGATCCAGTCAGAGCGCGCCGGCCCTCTCGTCCAATCCTAAATCGCTGCCACACGCTCCTCTCCCTCTTCTCCATTGCAAAACCACCTCCTCTCCTCTCCATCATCTCCATTCCAAAACCACCGTCTCGCCTCTCCCTCTTCTCTATTGCAAGACCACCGTCTCTCCTCCGTTTTCTAGACGCTTTGCTCCATGGCGCGGGTGCAATCCATGGATACAAAATTAGTATACTGTATACTATTTAAAAGTCGAGGGCGGGGCTTTTCCTGCGCGGTAGGCGGCGGGGCAGTTCCGCCTAGTCGGTTCAACAGAGACGTGAGAAGACAATGGAGTAGGCTGCTGCAAACGTAGGGTTGTGTGATTTGACAGCGAGTTACTGCTGGACAGGTGGGGCCCCATGATTTGACTTGCCATTATCATTTTAACTGCGGCGCTATGACCGACGTGAGTCTCCCAGATTCCTGACCACCCCCATATAGGTGCCTCTCCCAATGCTCCACCATGTAGTAGAGGCTGGCTCTTGCATGAGAGCCCACTTCTCCACTTTTTCCTTGCCTCTCTTTCCTCCACATATGCAAAAATGCCATGTAAAGTGCACTATTGTACTTACTTTTACTTCCTCCTACAGGTGCTTAAGCTTGCCACATAAGCATAAAGTCTGATGTGGCAAGTTAATCAAGAAGAGAGAGACTAGTTTGGTGACCCAAGGAAGAAACGGTGCTAAGCGTGTGTACCTAGGTGAAAATACAATTTTGAGTCTATAGCTAATTAAATGAAGCAAACTTAGCAACACCATTTCATTGGAAGAGGTCACTCCTTGGCAAATGTAATAAATACACGCGCTTAGCACCGTTTCTTCCTTGAGTACGAAGAAAGAGATAGAGAGGAGTAAAAAATACACTTATAGCCAACCTTGTTGTAGTATGAGTGACTAAGTGATGTCTATGTATGACATGCCAACATCAGATAGCCTAACACACCATGTTAAATCTCCAAGGGCGCGAGCGCGCGAGCGACGCGGCAGTCGTGGTAGGCGCGACCATGATACGGGCTGCTGGCAGCCCTTGAATCTGAGATCAAACGGTCGCATGCTAAGTTGCTGAAAATTTGCAGAATAACCCTCCAGGATAGGATATTCACCCATAGGTCTAGAATCACGCCATGCAACCGTTCGATCTCAGATCCAAGGGCTCTCGGAAGCCCGTATCATAGGAGAATGGAAATCCACTACCCTGCTGTTCGCACGCTGGCAGTTCGCTCCTACTCGTCCCCGCACGTCCTTCAATACTATGGCGGTTCGCTCCTAGTCATCCCGTCCATTCACATTACGGCAGTTCCACTAATCCTAACCCTCCTCCCAAATCCATGGCGTCCCAAATCTCCATGATTGGCGGTGAGTACAAGGTTAGAACCATCACCGGCGATGAGTTCGACGTCATCTACACCCGTTCTTCCGCGACGATGAAAGGATGCCTTTCTCGCTTCAGACGCATGTTCAAAGACTCAGATGATGAGTGGGTCGCTGGGCTAGATGTTGAGTACACCACAGTCCTGGGACGAGAGAAGGATCTAAAGGACGAAGAGAGGAAGAAGCCCGCCGTGATCCAGGTTTGCGTGCATGACTTATGCTTGGTCTACCACATATGCCATGCCGACGTTGAGTGCCAGGATTTTAAGGACTTCCTCGAGAGAAACCTAGTCAAATTCGTTACTATAGACTTTGGTAACGACAAAGAAGTCCTGCATCGGATAGGCCTCGTTGTAGGCAACACCTTCGACCTCCAGAAGAATCGGCTAGTGTCCTCTCGTCAGCCTTCAATGCTGATCCTGGTAGGAGCCATGATTCATCCTTCGTACGGTAAACTGGAGAAACCTCATTACACGTTTCATCGTCATGCATGGCAGCGGAATGTACTAGATATAGACCACATCCACTACGCTGCAATGGATGGCTACCTTTGCTTCAATATCTACAAGGGTTGGATGAAGAGCAACAGCCAAGTGTGCGGTTCAAGAAAAGAAGTATCGGCCAAGAGGAACAGGGATAAGGACGAAGTCGAGGACGTGGACGAGGACTCCAAGTAAGGTGGCAGTGTCGTTGCTCATGGTGGTTCTAATGCAGTGTCTACCGGAATAGTTGCAAAGTTTAATTTCAGGTGTGCTTAATTTAATTTGAGGGGTGTGTTGTGCCGAGCCCCCAACAGAACTATGTTATGTTTCTTCTTGTTACTTTAACTCTTCAGTACGTACATACTAGTATTTCTTACATTTCATCTTTTAGTTGGTATAGTACTACCACTCGTTTCTTCACATTATATACGTACAATATATATGGCCAACATCATATAGCCAGCAGTTTAGTTGTCAAAGAATTTCAGGGTGCTTAGTTTTGTCAAAGAATTCCAGGATGCTTAGAGGGTGCTTGGATCCAAGGGACTTATTTTAGTCTGACTAAAAATTGTCTCTTTAAGAGGCTAAAGTTCCAAGCACCCCTGACTAAAGAGGGGCTAAAACTAGTCTTGAGACTAAATTTTTTTAGTCAGGGGTACCCCTACTAAAATGTGGATTAGTCCTCTCTCTACTCATTTAACTCCTCTCCTTTATCACATACGAGTTCTGGATTGGAGGGTTTGGAGGATAATAAATGCCCATTAACTTGATTTTAGCCTTTTTAGTATTTGGATCCAAGCATGGGTGAGGCTAGCATGTTTTAGTCCCACTACTTTTAGTCATGGGACTAAAACGTATCCAAGCACCCTCTTAGTTTTATTTGAGGGGTGGGTTGTGCTGGATACCATTATTGTGACTAGCCTTTTTAATAGTACTATATGCATAATTTGGCGACGAGCGCTCTCTATATGTACCACCTTTTTTTAATTTCAAGTTTTGCTCCATGGTGCAATCCATCGATACTACTGCTGTACAAAAGTATACATTTTTTAAAAGGCTAGAGGGCGGGGCAGTCTAGCTTGGTCAGTTTCACGTGAGGCGAGGGCCTTTGTGATTTGACGGCTCATTACTGTTGGAAGGCGGGGCCTTGTGATTTGACTGCTCGTATAAATGCGCCGACGACCTGATCGAGGAGGAGCAAAGAACCATGCGGTATACTCAAGTTTTCCACTGGAGTAGTACTGCGACGGAGGAGCACGAAACACGGCAGCCCAGTGCCATATGGCAATAAAAATGATCTAATTTGCTAGTCGTCTCATTGTTAGCATTGTTCTATTCATTCCCTAAAAAAATGTTGTTCTATTCATGCCTCGCAGAGAACGTGACACGTGCGGCGAAACACCCGAAGCAAAAGATGAAACACCAGAGCAAAATAAGAAAGAAGATTATCACCCCAAATGATCTAATTCGCCGTGGAGTCATAACTGCTTCTTCATCGCCTCCACGACCTCCATCTCCTTGCGCGTCTCCTCCGCCATCTTCATCATTGTGTCCATGACGCGGCTTTTCTCGACGCGAGCCTTCATCATCTGTTCCACGGCCATATTACGTACCTTGACAGCAGCCGGGTGCTCGATGCGGAGCTTCACCAACTCTTCCTTCTGTTCCACGGCGAGGGCCTGCAGCATCTTCATCGAGGAACTACTATTCTCATGCAGCTTCTTCCAGCCGGCGTTCTTCTCCTTCAACAGGTCGATCTCATGGCAGAGCTTCGCATTGTCCTCCCGAAGTCGCAGGATTTCGCTGGTCGCCTTCTTCTCCGAGGCAATGCTTTTCTTCAGCAGCATCACCAAGCCGACGGTCAACTCCCCCTGCTGATTGAGCTCAGCGGGCATGTCGTCGAGGCTCTCCTTCAGCAACTCCATCAAGCCTTGGATGAACTCCTTCTGCTTATTGAGCTGATCGGGCATGCCATCGAGGGATAACGACTCCAGCTCCGCCGACTCAGCATGTTCGCCTCTGCAGCTAGGGCGCTCCTGGGAGCCATCGCCTTCCCATGAGAGATCTTTCGAGGTCTCTGCGTGGCGGCGAGCCCTCTGTTTTTTTTCCGCAGCCTTGATTGCTGCTCCCTTGTTACGAGTAGTTCTCGACCTAGAGCTCTGCTCACCGGCCATGGCAACGACGGACGAAGAAGAAGCACTGATGAGGAGGAAAGGTAGAGTGATTTTCGGTTAGGTAGTTCCCCTTTTTATAACCTAAGTACTAGCACTAGTTGTAATACCTGCATAGTGGGAACACTTTCAGGTTTGGTACGTACTACTAGTAGGTGTGAGAAGGCTTTCGAATGTGATGGGAACAAGGTAAAGATTAATTGATGGTTTTGGTTTTGAGGCCCGAAACGGCTCCCGATGAGTTTAGCGGAACATAAATTTCAAGTACTACTACACTGCTCAAATGCGTAAATATTACGTTACTGTCAAAAATTGGCACAAAATACAAAGGAGACCAATGGAGTACTACTAGCAACCCACGATTTAACTACTCGCATGCGCGCAGTGGAGTAACAATGTCTTTCTTCCGCCCTCACGTCCACTATATTTGCATGCGCCGTATTAATTGACCATCAATGAAGTGAACGACTTTACACGCGTCAAATTATCACATGGGGTGGATCTTGGTACAAAATTGCATCCGCCCGTGTACCCGCGTGTGCGTGCGAGGAATGAGTGAGTGCATGGTGTGCGTGCACATCTTCGCTTCGTGCATGTACCGCCAGTATGGCTCAGGGAGGACGAGTACATTCTTCTGGAACCAGCAGCACGTCACTGTGATCAATCCACACAAGGAGGTCGCGACAATGCCTACACATGTGCCACGCGGCTTCATGAACTGTAAGAGAGACACTGTGTAGCGTGCCATTGGTATTCTAATTTACATGTTTTGCACATACTCGAAGTACTAGTAAGGTACACGTGCATTGCACGCATCAGATTTTGCAACCAAATTATGAATAAATACCACACTATAGCATGTAAGCTCTGAGTCATATATGCCTGATGTAGCCCTTCGTTTAATTCTTATAGTTCATCTCATTCAAAATCAATTATTTTTTATAAAAAAGCTAAGAACGCGGGAATAGGAAAACATGGGATTATAGTGGAATGTCATCTTGAATCCTACATGATTGTATGAGTGTTTGATTGTGCATAGAAAAAACGCAGAATTCTTTCAAAGAGGTTTGAGTGGATGGGATGTTTCCTATGAAATCTAGTGCAAATGAATCATATGGAAAATTCCTATGGTTTACAATCCTACGAATCAAACAACCAAGATAGGAAAAAATCCTAATGATTAGAATCCTCCAAAATTCCTTTGAGAATCCTTTGAATCAAGGAAGCCCTTAATCTATTTTATGATTCATGGAATTGTGCGTTGTAAAGCATAAAGCAAAAACAAATAATGGCAATTCAACTATAAAAAAGTTTGGGCAGTTATGATACGGAAGATTCTAGAACAAAAGAGAACCACTGTTGTTTTGAGGTTTGTGCATTATGCTTAAGTTCAACCATGGAGTCTGCTAGATTGTACATGTGGCAAAATCCGGTGGGGGGCTAGAAGATGGTGCGAGGGGCCGAGTGGAGGGAGACTATGAAGGAATGCACAAGTGCGAGATCGATATTTAGAGAGAGAGAGAGGGCGAACACGTGCGCTGATGCGCGCAGTGGCGGAGCCATGAAAAATAAATGAGCTAGGGGGCCAAGCATTGCTAATCCTTTACGAGGGTCAATTCATGAACTTAAACCATTTTTAGCAGCAATTGTCTAATGATCACATTCATATTAGCCTTGATATATAGTGATGTTAGGGGGGAGGGGGGCAGGGCCCTTACTGCCCCCTGTCTTCTCCATTGTGCACACGTCTGAGAGATGAAGCGGAAGGCATGGATGATGAGAGGGGGACGTTGGATACATAATTAATGTGGGTGTATTAGCTATATATGTTAATCCTATATAGAGAGGTGTAGATTGATCGATGTGGACGTGGGAAAGAGGGTGAGACCTCACTGGATATATCGATTGATCGGTTTGTGTGGAAAACTATGAAAGACCTAGCTATATACACACATACATAGAGGAACATCGATCGTTGCGCATGCACGCGTGAGAGATAAAGAATGCCCGATATGATGGAGAGGGGGATGTGTGTTGGTGTGTGCCTTCATGGGAGACCGACCTGAAGAAAAAGATTGCATGCGTGCGATGGATAATGCCGACTGGTAGTGTGTGTGCATGCATGCACGAGAGAAGGTTAGTGGTACAATTATAAAGAGAAGACTACAGTGTGGGTGTAAAAGAATAGCTGAATAGGTGAGGTCAAAATCAATGTAAAGTTGAATTCAAATATTTGAATAAGAGATCCTGATGTTTGAAACCCATGCATGCATGAATATAATGGAGATCTGCACGGTGTGGTTTGGAAACGAGCATGTTGTAATGTATACACATTGAACAAGGTCAGACTGATTTGAATTTGAGATACCGATGGCAGACATCATTTGGCCACGTCGCATCCGTGCATCGACACACTATTCTAATTGGAGATGATGGGCGGCTTTTGCATCACATATCTATATCTATACCCCTATATATATTATATTTTATATTGTGTGCGGGTAACTTTAACTTTGAATGATGGTCATTGGATGAGGCAAATCCGATGGTCCAAAGATGGCAAATTTGAGCACTACTGGCTGTTGGATATCATCTAGATTCCACTAGATTTCGCCACATGTATAATCTAGTAGACTCCATGGTTGAACTTAAGCATAATACACAAACATCAAAACACAAGCACTTCTTATTTGTTCTAGAATCTTCCGTATCAGAATTGCCCAAATGTTTTTCTACATGATTTGCCATTATTTGTTTTTTACTTTATGTCTTACGACGCACAATTCCATGAATCTTAAAATATATTAGCTTTCTTATAAAAACTAGATGATTTTGAATGAAATGAACTATAAGAATTAAACGAACATCTACATCATGCATATATGACTCAAACCTTGCATGCTATAATGTGGTATTTATTCATAATGTGGTTGCCAAATCTCATGCGTGCAATGCGCGTGTACCTTACTCTAGTCTAAATGGTGTTTGTGTGTGTGTTGTGCGTGTTGAGGTGAAAATTGTGTTTTTTTGGGTACACGTTAAGCTTGTTCTTCCGAAATTTCAAGCCACACCTTGTTATGCCGAAAATTCAAGCTAGCGTCTCTGTCTATCGTGCTGGGAAACTCCCGCCTCTTCAACCCGCGCCTTGTTAGCCCGAAATATTTAAGATATATCTTTGTCTCGTTGTGCTCCGACAACTCGCTCCATCTCAACCCGCACCTTGCTATTCTAAAGTTACAATGCGCGCGAAAACTCCCACCTCCTGTGAAATCCTGACATGCGAAATGCCCGTGGTACCCCTGAACCGAAAGAACCACCTCAAATCGGTGGGGGTACTTTCGTAACTTACCCCACATTTCGGACAAGCGCGTCTCTAAGCCATGGTTCCCCACTGCCATCCCATCCGCCCACCCATTCGTACACCGAGGCCGCGAAAACCCGCGACAAAACCCCACACCCTGCTCCGTCCGCCACCCAGCCGGAGCCTCTTCCCCGACGACGTCGTCCACAGCAACACCTCGACGTCCCTCATCCACCGTACCGGATGAGGATCCGTCGTCGATCTCATTGTCCCGCCGGTTCAGCCACACCGTCCTCCACCTCTAAGGAGCTGCCCCAACGTTCCCCTCGTCTTTCGCGCCACCTCCATTCCCACACCGCCGTCTTCACCTGCATCACCGAAAGAGCATCATCATCACCGTTTCCTCGGATGAAGCTGCAGCCTAATCGGCGCCACCAAAGAGGTTGTACACTAATCGCCGCATTTTCTTCTTGATTCGGTCTCAAGGTGCTGCCGGCGCACGGTCCCGAGCCGACACGGTGCGGCTCCATCCACGGCGGCGTCGTCGGCCACTTCCTCCATGACGTCGCTCCCTCGGCGGCGACGTCCACATCAGTAGGACCTGCTGCTGCTTTAGCTCTCGCTCGCGCTGCTGCTCTGCTCTTGCTTTCGGTCCCCTGCCTGGTCTGCTCTTGATATTGCTCTTGCTTGCGCTGCTGCTCTCGCTCTTGCTCTTGCTTGCGATGCTGCTCCGATTTAGCTACACTTCACTCCGATGCCGCCGGGGTGAAGGAAGAACCAGCCGCAGCGGGGAGGGGGGCTCGCCAGAGAGGTACCCCACTATCTATCTTAGGGTTCAGGATGGGGGCGGTGGTCGCCGGCGGTGGCGGGGCGTTGGCGGGGCAGTGGCGTGGGGATCGCCGGAGAAAAAGCTCAGCACGGAGGGCCTAGAGGGATGGCCAGGGCGGCAGCGGACCAGCGATGGGGAGTGTTTTCGGGGCGGGTGGGGCGGCGCACCGCCGGCGGCGGGGGGCTGCTTTTTGGCCGGCTCAGGGGGTGGAGGTTGAAGATGAACCGCAGGCCCTTGATTTCGTATCCAACGGCTGCCAAATCGGCTGACCAGAGATGAAAAAGTCCGTCGACCGACGTGTAGCCTCACTTTGCTAGTGCGTTCAGTTTCGGCAGCAAAATTCAGTTTCGACAGAAAAATTCAGTTTCGACAGCAAAATTCAGTTTCGACAGTTAAGTTCAGTTTCGACAGTTAAGTTCAGTTTCGACAGTTAAATTCAGTTTTGACAGCTAAGTTCAGAGATGAGCGGCTGATGTATTTTACATCTAGAACTTTGTGTTTATGTATTTTACGTCATGTATTGGAGATGCTATTAGAATTCCACTCAGGTTAACGTTGTTCATTGTCTTTCTTGTCCTGCTTCAGCCTCGGCGTCGTACAACTCACCGGAGCTGCTCCAATGACGAAACCCTCCATCACAGCGGAGCAGTACCTCGGGCTCCATCTCCAGACGCCTAAGATCTTCTTCCCCTCCTCCGACAGCCAAGTCAGCCGGAGCATCCTCACCGGCCAACCCAATCACGCTGAGATCGACATGGCTTCACCAAAGAGGTTGTACACTTGTTGCATCTCTTTTTTACTCTACATGTTATATATATTGTCCACTGAGCACTCGTAGTAACGAGAACTATGATTATTTTATCCTACTATATGATAAGCAGTGAGGTACTAGGCAACTTAGCTATCCGTGATGGACTCTCTTGAATGCCATGATTATTTATCTCTGCGCGTTTGAACTGTGCATTTGTCGATGGGCCTGGGAGCTGAGCTAGTATGGCAGTGGCCTGGGTCCAAAGTAATAGAAGTAGCACAAAAACATTTTTTAGTGTAGGATTTTCCTTGCTCAAGCCTGGCTACTAGAATGGCCAGTGCTTGAAAGGAAAAGTGAATGAAAAACATCAGAATTGGAAAGTTTCCTATGGTACTACTTTTCATGAATTTGGTGCAAAGGAATGGAGCAAAGGAAAACTGTAGGATTTGTTCCTTTAGTGTCTCCTTGAAAGAAAAACCGTAGGAATTCTAATTTCCACTTCTCCTCCTTTTCATATTCCTATTCATCAAGCACAAGACTAAGAGATAGTAGCATAATAGCATTATAACCATACATTTTCTTGTGGTTTGACTTAATCTCACCATGCTTTTTTGCATCCTGTGATCTTCCAATTGTTGTGAATCAAACACCCAGATTGGCAGAAATCCTGTGTTTTTAAATTCTCTATTTTGCACGTGCATTCCTATCCTATTCCTGTCTATTTCCTATCCCTGCATTGTTAGAATCCTCAAATTCAAACAAGCCCTTACTCAATTACTTTTGTTACAGATATTTGTCAAAGAAAACCTTGTGTGGTTTGTCCTGCTCTTGCGGCGCTGTGTTCCACCCCAGCTCAGCTGCTCCAACAATGGAAGGGTTCACCACAGCAGGGATCTGCTCTCCAGACTGTCTTTCGCCGCCTCATATCTTCTTCCCCGCCGCCGGCAGCCACGGCAACTGCATTACCATCATCAACTGAGCAGATGACCTTGAGGACTACATGGGTCCGCAAGAGAGGTCGCACTCTTCCGTGTCTGCTTACGTTATGCGTCGCCTAATATGATGACATGCTACATTATCGTCGTGTTCACCTATTAGACTCCGAGTCAGGTCCAAACTAATGCTGAAACTTGAGTCTTTAAATGGTTGTGGGGTACATATTGGGCAGCAATTAGTACTATATGTCTACTATCTGGTTAATCTCCGGTGTCTACTATGAGTTTCATGTTGGGTGCAAACAAACATTAAAGGAGCCATTATCTGTATTTTTTAACTAAAGCTATCATCTTCCTGCTATCGTTGGTTTTGGGTCTATCCACAGTTTGCTACCATCACTCTGGATTTGTGCATGCACTCCTTACATAATCTCACTATGTTTTATCCCTATGCATGCCAGTTATTGTACACAATGGAACTGATCATGTAGAGCAAAAGAGACGAGCCTTGCGTGGCAATAAAATTTCATGCAGACGTTGTTCCATGGTGGGCGCAAAGGCAGCCCCCCTCCACCCATTTCGGATCGTAATAAAGAGGAAGATAACTGTTATGAGGGGGATTCAGAAAGAGAAGACCACTCCTATTTACCCCAGGAGGCCTTCGCTCTAACTTGGCATGCTGATGTTGGTAATATCATGCATATGGTGCCTTGCATTGCTTACTGTATAAATTAAAGATGTCATCTGCTTAGTTTAGACATGCTTTGTGTCAATGCCATCTATTTAGTTTGTTTATCGTATATGTGAATCATGCAATGCCATCTTGTCTAGCCAGGCATCATATATGTGAATTTTGCAATGCCACCCTGGTTAGCCAGTCGTCTTATATGTGAATTATATCATGCCATCATTTTTTATTACGTGTTAAATTTGTCAACAATTTTATTACATTCAATTACTCTTCCCGTGCATCAGCCATTTGGCACGGTCATGGAAAAATCTAGAGTGGAAACAAGGTCTTCATAGCAGACAATGCTATCTGACAAAGCGCATGTCTTGCTGGTTACCGATAGCTCCTCAGAGGAGGATTCAGAGACAGATGACCAGTCATATTCCCCCCCCCCCCCGAGGTGCATGCCCTAACTTGGCAGGGTTATGTTGCTCATATCGTGCGCATGGTATCTTGCATTGCTATGTCATTTGCTTAGTTTAGACATGCTTTGTGTGAATGCCACCTGTTTAGTGTCTAATTACCATATATGTAAATTATGCAATGCCATCTTGTTGCAAGACATTATATATGTGAATTATGCAATGTTATCTTGTTGCAAGGCATTATGTATGTGAATTATGCAATGCCATGCTGTTTAGGCAAGCGTCATATATGTGAATTATATCATACCGTCCTTTTTTTGTATTTCTCATTGGTTTTGTCGACAATGTTTGTATATTCAACTGCTCTTCCTGTGCATCAGCCATTTGAATTGGTGATGGAGAAATCTGGAGTGAAAACAAGGTCTTCAGAGCAGACAATGCTACCTGCTGAAGCAGATATCTTGCTGGTTACAGATAGCTCTTCAGAGGAGGATTCAGAGGCAGATGACCAGTCCTATTATCCCCCTGAGGTGTGTGCTCAAACTTGGCAGGGGTGTAGTCCTACACATCACCGTCTCCACCACAGAGCACCCAAACTCATATAATGCATATGTTGTATTGCAATGCTTAGTTTTTACATCATATACACAATATTGAATGCCATCTCCTTAGTTGACACATCATATATGCGATTGCCCTCTGCTCACTTCCTTAGTATATAAATCATATATTTGAATTATGTCATGCCATGATGTTTACATAGACAGCATGTATCTAAATTATGGCATGCCAACCCATTTTCTAAAGACATAATATAGTTATATCATCTCATCCTGTTTACATAGTCATCATATTTAAATTATGTCATTCTATTCGTGAATTATATCATGCCATCATGTTTCCATCGACGGCATGTTTGTGGTTTATGGCATGCCAACCACTTTAATAGACACATCGTATAGTTATATCATGTCATCTTGTTTACATAGTCATCATATTTTGAAGTATGTCATTCTATCCTGTTTAGTTAGCCATCATACATGTGAAATTGTGTCATGCTATCCTGTTTAATTAGCCATCATATATGTGAAATTATGTCCTGCTATTATGTTTGCTTAGACAACATAAATGTGAATTATTTCATGCCCTGTTTTCTTCCCTACTATCCATTGCACCTGTCTATCTTACAATGTCTGTACATTCAATTACTTTTCTTGTTTATCAGCCATTTCAATTGGAGGGAGTGATGGCAGTATCTGTGGGAGTAAAAACACGGTCTTCAAAAAAGATCATGCTACCTGTTGATGCAGATAGAACCACGGTTGTACTTGCCCAAGAACCAGCCCCACCACACATAACCCACACTCATGCAGATTGTACCCCTACCCAGTTGGACAAAGAACCAGCTACACCCCTTCTAACCCCAACGCCAGCAGATCGACACCCAGTTCCCATTGACACAACACCGTCTCTACCACAGAGCACCCAAACACGAGCAGTTAGTAAGGCAACTGCAGTGCCCAAATCACGAGGACCACCACTCCGAACCCGAAGTCAACGCTTAAAGCAGAAGAAGAATTGTTCTCAGGTCAGGTTTCGTATCTATGGTTCATACTACTTTGCTCTTGCATCACAGTAGTTACTGATACCAACTAATTTCAAATTTGAAGGATGCAATTGAAACTCCAATGGCGCAACAGGTATGTTCTAAACCTGTTTCTTCAATGTGTTTGGCTGTTTGCTGTTGTAACTTGCTCTATGTTGATTTCAGTTTCAATTGAATAAACAGTTATGTTCTCATGCCATGCACATTACAAGTGTTGTTATTGTTGTGTAGTTTCCCACACTTATATTCTGTCTATGCTGCTTTGTCTTAAATAGATATGATTTGAACTGTATCTATCTTGATTTGGCAACATAAACTAGAATGATATAGACCATACAGTGACCATACTACATAGATATATGTTTGTTTCATGCTGTTATCCTATCCACCTTACTACTGAACTGGTTTACCAAAATGAGTTTCATATACTACATTGTAAACCTGAGATGTGTTTGTTTGTTTCTCTTTTAGAACGCGGATAAAATATTGGAGAAGAGTACCCTGTTATGCAATGGTAAAGGAAGTAATGCAGATAAGGTTCAAGATAGTGAGACATCCCTGTTGGTCTCCAAGAAAGCTGATAAAAACTATATTGAAGACACTGAGACAACCCCAAAGTCCTGTCTTGATGTAGTGTTCGAGTTACTGGCTACCACTGCTGGCACCAGCTCTTCGAACTCATTGCCTGAATCAGTTCGGCTTCTTGAGTCTCAACTTCAAGTTGAAAGACATCGATCAGATGTTATGCGACAGGAAGCCGAAGGACTGAGGAAGTCCCTGCAGAATTCAGATGCATACTTTCTAGTGCAACAACAAGCGCTAGAGGACTTAAGCGCCAAACAAGAGAAACTTAATAAGCTTGCTAAGCATCTTGCCAGCATTATGGGTACCCAAGATATTGTTTCTTGACCTCTTCTGAAGTGGTTTCAGTTCTGGACTTGTTTTGCTGTGGCGTTTATATGCTGTTGTGTTCCCTATATTTGCACTGGTGGCGAACTTTGATGCCTAGTGGATGTAATATGTGTAATAGCCGTGATAGCCTAGTGTAAGCTGCTTGCTTATTTATTTCCTTGATGTCTTGTTTATTTGTTTGCTTGTAGTCAGTGCAGTTCTTTTTCTGCGGTTTGCTAGTGACTGGAATAAGCTATTTTTTAAAACTAGGCCACAATAACCATGGGCTAATATTTACTGTAGTGACACTGGGCCTTCTACGGGCCGTAGAAATAGTGGGCCTTCTACGGGCCGTAGAAATAGTGGGCCTTCTACGGGCCGTAGAAACAATGGGCCTTCTACGGGCCGTATCATCAATGGGCCTTATACGGGCCGTATGATCGATTGGCCAAACATGGGCCAAACATATACGGGCCGTATGATCGATTGGCCAAACATGGGCCAAACAGACTGCATTCTGGCCGTAAACGGGCTAGAGTTGGAATCGTCCGTTCATGGGCCGACCATAACGGGCCATCATTAATAGGCCGTATTTGATGACGCTATGAAAACGGCCCAACGTATTAACGGACCACAAACGGGCCGACTGTAACCACGGGCTGAATTTGGCCCACAAGCAGAAAATGACAGTAACGGGCCGTAAGTAAAGGAATGCTGGAAATGAGCCCAAGAATAAATGGGCTCTGAGAAGGCCGAAAGATAACATGGGCTGGAGACGGCCCAACGGAATAATGGGCCGTTAATGAGTATAAAGTGATACACTGTTCATTACGGGCCAGTTTCACCACGGGCCGTTAATGGGTGTAAAGTGATACACTGTTCATTACGGGCCAGTTTTAGCACAGGCCGCTAATGGGCCAAGAGTTAAAAAGGGCCTCATATGGGCCGAAAGACGTCATGGGCTATAAATGGGCCAGAAGTGAAAATGGGCTGGAATCATATTGGACGGCCCAGATGACGCTACTGGGCCTAATTCGGATAGGGCGTAACGGGCCTTGGGTTAGCGAGCTGTAAATGGGCTATATGCGAACATGCCGTTAACAGGCTTTCCATGGGCCGGCCCGCCAGCGTTTGACCAAGTCAAATGGGCCAGCCTTTTCACAGGAATGGGCCACTATTGGGCCATGCCACATGTCGACGTATCATAGGCGCCTTCTGTCGAGTGAGTGGATGACATCTATCCCAACGATGAGCCGACACGCATTTCCTCTAGCCAATGATGATTTTACGCGTGGAAAATCCCCATTGGTCGGGGCTGTTAATGGGTTATCGGATCCAAAACCCGACCCGATAGCTTCACGGTGTTCCGTTACGGTGGATGCCACGTGTCGGTCACCCTTGACGAAAGCACTTCTGTGACGCGCGATTTATTGTCATGGAAGTGGACACTTCAGTGATGATAATTTTGGTAATGTCATGGAACACTTCTACGACATCACAGGTATGACTATCTTGATTCTGTCATAAATTTGTCATGGATGTACATGCATGACAAAAAAAGCGATCTACTATGACAAACACGTATCATCACGGAAGTGTATTTTTTTGTAGTGAGAAGAGTTGTATATGATGCAACCAGAAGGTTTTGTCGATCCTAAAGGTGCTAACAAAGTGTGCAAGATCCAGCAATCCATTTATGGACTGGTGGAAGCTTCTCGGAGTTGGAATATACACTTTGATAGTGTGACCAAAGCATATGGTTTTATACAGACTTTTGGAGAAGCATGTATTTACAAGAAAGTGAGTGGGAGCTCTGTAGCATTTCTAATATTATATGTGGATGACATACTGTTGATTGGAAATAATACATAATTTCTAAATAGCATAAAAGGATACTTGAATAAGAATTTTTCA
This sequence comes from Triticum urartu, assembly GCF_003073215.2. NCBI lineage: Eukaryota > Viridiplantae > Streptophyta > Magnoliopsida > Poales > Poaceae > Triticum > Triticum urartu. The sequence goes on from NC_053024.1 coordinate 540,850,813, forward strand.
ATGAAAGACCTCAGTGAAGCTGCTTATATATTAGGCAAGATCTATAGAGATAGATCAAGACGCTTAATTGGACTTTCACAAAGCACATACCTTGATAAAGTTTTGCAGAAGTTCAAAATGGATCAGTCAAAGAAAGGGTTCTTGCTTGTGTTACAAGGTGTGAAGTTGAGTCAGACTCAATGCCCGACCACTGCAGAAGGTAGAGAGAAAATGAAAGTTATTCCCTATGCCTCAACCATAGGTTCTATCATGTATGCAATGTTGTGTGCCAGACCTGATATGTGCCTTGCTATAAGTTTAGCAGGGAGGTACCAAAGTAATCCAAGAGTGGATCACTGGACATCGGTCAAGAACATCCTGAAATACCTGAAAAGGACTAAGGATATGGTTCTCGTTTATGGAGGTGACAAAGAGCTTGTCGTAAATGGTTACGTCGATGCAAGCTTTGACACTGATCCGGATGACACAAAGTCGCAAACCGGATACATATTTATATTGAATGGTGGAGCTGTCAGTTGGTGCAATTCCAAGCAGAGCATCATGGCGGGATCTATGTGTGAAGCGGAGTACATAGCTGCTTCGGAAGCAGCAAATGAAGGAGTCTGGATGAAGGAGTTCATATCCGATCTAGGTGTATTCCAAGTTCACCGGGTTCCAATGAAAATCTTTTGTGACAATACTGGAGCAATTGCCTTAGCGAAGGAATCCAGATTTCACAAGAGAACCAAACACATCAAGAGACGATTCAATTCCATCCGCAATCTGATGTGGAGCGAACCTCGAGACGAGGGTCGATCCATTGTTGGCCCGATCTTTCATGGCACAAATCTCCATCGCAGTAAGAACAAGTCGCAGGTTTACGAAGATGTTTGCAAATCCCACGGAAACAACACGCCAACCCCTCAATTCAAAGGAATAACATGGATGAACCGTATAGGCTCAGCTTGTAATCCCCTACGCGTCGCGGGAACTCACAGGCTAGTGGAGATTTTGGACAAGAATTCTCTAAACTCGATAATGGCCAACGGCCGAAACACACACGATGTCTAATTCATCTCAAAACAACCCCCCCCCTTGTACAACATCGTATCTGGCTTTATATATTAGCCGACCATCTAATCTTAGTAAGGAAACATACGCACACAAGTTTTCCTAATCCTACTTGATTTAAACTTATTTGCCTTTTACATCTCGGCACCCACACGTATATATTAAACAAACCTATCTATAACTAAGGTAGATATTTGGTACTAGTACGCCTCCTTTCCTAGCAAGATCGGCTGGTGGCTTCCATCCAACACTGCTCAAGGAAAATATATCACGTAGCTTATTCTTTGGTCTGTCACGTAGAGGATTCCTCTTCTTGTATGGAACAAATAAGAAAATGATCCGAACCCTTCTTTTCTTTGTTGTGTGCCCATCAAAATTACCAAAGCAATCACATAAACAAATCCTCATAGCAGACCGCCAAATAAAATAAGTTGGAGAAAAATCCCTTATTACGTGTCCTTTCCATTTATCTCCCACCGAAAAATTTCTTTTCTTTCCAAATTGAAAACACCTTGGTACATATACGTCTCTGACCTCGAGTGTATCTGTCTCCAGCACATAACTCTGAACAACCAAACTAGTAACATCTCGAGGAACAACAACATTAGCAAACATGTTAATGGTCGTATCACGATCAAATCAAGGAGGGAGACATAGAGATTTGCAAAATACACACAGATCTGAATGTTGCAGACCCGTTGACTAAGCCTCTTCCACGAGCAAAGCATGATCAACACCAAGACTCCATGGGTGTTAGATTCATTACAATGTAATCTAGATTATTGACTCTAGTGCAAGTGGGAGACTGAAGGAAATATGCCTAGAGGCAATAATAAAGTTGTTATCTATATTTCCTTATATCATGATAAATGTTTATTATTCATGCTAGAATTGTATTAACCGGAAACTTGATACATGTGTGAATACATAGACAAAACATAGTGTCCCTAGTATGCCTCTACTTGATTAGCTCATTAATCAAAGATGGTTAAGTTTCCTGACCATAGATATGTGTTGTCATTTGATGAACGGGGTCACATCATTAGGAGAATGATGTGATGGACAAGACCCATTCATTAGCTTAGCATAATGATCGTTAAGTTTTATTGATATTGATTTCTTCATGACTTATACATATTCCTCTGACTATGAGATTATGCAACTCCCGAATACCGGAGGAACACCTTGTCTTCTATCAAACGTCACAACGTAACTGGGTGATTATAAAGATGCTATACAGGTGTCTCTGAAGGTGTTTATTGGGTTGGCATAGATCGAGATTAGGATTTGTCACTCCGAGTATCAAATAGGTATCTCTAGGCCCTCTCGGTAATGCACATCACTATAAGCCTTGCAAGCAATGTGACTAATGAGTTAGTTGCGGGATGATGCATTACAGAATGAGTAAAGAGACTTGTCGGTAATGAGATTGAACTAGGTATGATGATACCGACGATCAAATCTCGGGCAAATAACATACTGATGACAAAGGGAATAACGTATGTTGTTATTGCGGTTTGATCGATAAAGATCTTCGTAGAATATGTAGGAACTAATATGAGCATCCAGGTTCCGCTATTGGTTATTGACCGGAGATGTGTCTCGGTCATGTCTACATAGTTCTTGAACCCGTAGGGTCCGTGATGTCGCTTGAAGCTATGTCGGTATTTCCCCAAAGAGGAAGGGATGATGCAGCACAGCAGCAGTAGGTATTTCCCTCATATATGAAACCAAGGTTATCGAACCAGTAGGAGAACCAAGCAACACAACGTAAACATCACCTGCATGATTAAAGATCGGTAAGACCAAGCACATCACATAAAGATTTTGGAATTGTAGAAACACCACCACCCAAGTCACACAAAGCAAGACACTCATAATTTTTAATCTTGACTTTGATAGTAGGTTCCCATTCATCATGCAATTTTCTAGGAATTGATACTTCTAATTCCAATTTTTCTTCAAAAGCTTTCATCATAGCATCGACAATATGTTTAGTAAAAGCCTTATTTTGTTCATAAGCATGGGGTGAATATCATGGATTACAACAAAAAAAATACAATCAATAAAGGAGCAACTATCAACATTAAAGTCTTTGTAATCCAAAAGAGTGTGCACATCACTAGCTAAAGTTTTGACCTCTTCAAACCCACTTTTATCAATTTTCTCAACAATATTTTTACCGTCCGAAATATTGGGGCACCTTCTACCTAAAGTTGACTCTTCTCCAGTCCCTTTTTCATCAATATTAACTTTACTAAACAAGGAATCAATAGAAGAAACACCAATCATTTTAAGATCTTCATCACTTTTGCGAAAGAAATCACTAGAAAATGCCTTTTCTAAAAATTCTCTTTTAGCTCTAAGCATAGCGGTTCTTTTCTTACTTTCATACATAGAAACACAAAGAGCTTTAATTGATTAATCTACTTTAGTCACAAAAATTTTCATCTTGAGATTTTCCACATCATGAGCAATTCTATCAACACTTCTAGACAAATCATCAATCTTACTCAACTTTTCTTCTATGGAAGTGTTGAAATTTTTTTGTGTATTGATAAATTCTTTAATATTATTCTCAAGATCATAGGTGTTCCTATTATTATTATAAGATTGGTTTCCATAGGAATTACCATAATTATTAGAGGAATTACTAGGAAAAGGCCTAGGATTAAATTACCTCTATAAGCATTGTTATTGAAATTATTTTGAGAGATAAAATTCACATCTATGGCATCACTATTTTGTTCAATCAAAGTAGACAAAGGCATATCATTAAGATCAATAGGAGCACTTCTACTAGCAACCAATTTCACGAGAGCATCAACTTTTTCACTCAAAGAAGAAATTTCTTCAACCGAATTAACTTTTTTACTAGTAGGAGCTCTTTCGGTATGCCATTGCGAATAATTTGGCATAATATTATCAAGCAATTTGGTGGCTTCACCCAAAGTAATTTCCATAAAAGTCCCACCCACGGAGGAATCTAAAATATTACGAGAAACGAAATTCAACCCCGCATAAATTTTTTGTATGATCATCCAAAGATTTAACCCATGAGTTGGGAAATTCCTTAGCATCATTTTCAGCCTTTCCCAAGATTGTGCAACATGCTCATGTTCAGGTTGCTTGAAATTCATGATCTGGGTTAAGGGAAATAATTTTTGCGGGAGGAAAATACTTAGTGATAAAAGCATCTTTGCACTTATTCCAAGAATCGATACTAATGCGAGGCAAAGAATAGAACCAATTTTTTGCAGAATCACGCAATGAAAACAGAAATAATTTCATCTTGACCACATCATTGTCCACATCTTTTTTTCTTTTGCACATTGCATAATTCCATGAAGGTATTAATATGGGACACGACATCCTCATTAGGAGTACCAGAAAATTGGTCTTTTATAACAAGATTTAACAAAGCAGTATTAATATCACAAGTCTCCGCACTAGTGGCGGGGGGAGCAAGCGGAGTGCCGATAAAATCATTGTTGTTGGTATTGAGAAATCATATAACTTGGTGTTCTCTTGAGTCATGATGACCACACAACAAGATTGCACTCAAAAATAGATCCGGCAAGAAAACGGCGAATGAAAAAGAGAGGTGAATAAAATGGCAACTTTTTGTGAAGTGGGGGAGAGGAAAACGAGAGGAAAATGGCAAATAATGTAAATTGGAAGGAGATGAGATTTGTGATTAGGAACCTGGTATATATTGAAGATCCTCCCCGGCAATGGCACCAGAAATTCCTTTTGATGTCGCTTGAAGCTACGTCGGTATTTCCCCAAAGAGGAAGGGATGATGCAACACAGTGGCGGTAAGTATTTCCCTCAGATATGAAACCAAGGTTATCGAACCAGTAGGAGAACCAAGAAACACAAGGTAAATAGCACCTGCACACAAATAACAACTTCTGGTATCCCGACGTGTTGAAGGGGTTGTCAATCCCTTCCGGGGTACGGCGCCTCAAGATAGGCACACAGACGTGAGGTAAATCTGTAGGAGATTGATAGATCGAACACCAAATAAATAAATAAGAATAAATTACAGAAAAGTATTTTTGGGTTTTTGGATTAATAGATCTGAAAATAAAAGCAAGAGAAAAGTAGATCGCAAAGGCAAATACATGGGGAGGAAGACCCAGGGGCCATAGGTTTCGCTAGTGGTTCTCTCGATAAAAATAGCAAACGATGGGTAAACAAATTACTGTTGGGCAATTGATAGAACTTCAAATAATTATGACGATATCCAGACAATGATCATTATATAGGCATCACGTCCAAGATTAGTAGACCGACTCCTGCTTGCATCTACTACTATTACTCCACACATCGACCGCTATCCAGCATGCATCTAGTGTATTAAGTTCATTGAGAAATGCAGTAATGCAACAAGAACGATGACATGATGTAGACAAGATCTATCTATGTAGAGATATACCCCATCGTTTTATCCTTAGTAGCAACGATACATACGTGTTGTTTCCCTTTTTGTCACTGGGATCAAGCACCATAAGATCGAACCCACCACAAAGCACCTCTTCCCATTGCAAGATAAATAGATCAAGTTGGCCAAACAAAACCCAAATATCAGAGAAGAATACGAGGCTATAAGAGATCATGCATAAAAGAGATCAAAGAAACTCAAATACTTTCATGGATATAAAAAGATAGATCTGATCATAAACTCAAAGTTCATCGGATCCCAACAAACACACCGCAAAAGAGTTACATCATATGGATCTCCAAGAGACCATTGTATTGAGAATCAAGAGAGAGAGAGATGAAGCCATCTAGCTACTAACTACGAACCCGAAGGTCTACAAAGAACTACTCACGCATCATCGGAGAGGCACCAATGGAGGTGGTGAACCCCAACCGAGTTGGTGTCTAGAATGGATCTGGTGGTTCTGGACTCTACGAAGGTTGGAAGAATATTTCGTCGACTCCCCTAGGGTTTCTAGAATATTGGGGTATTTATGGAGCAAAGAGTCGGTCTAGAGGGCACCCGAGGTGGGCACAACCCATCAGGGCTAGCTTCTTGGTTGGCCACTTCTCAATCTTTTGTTGTGGAATGCTGCCAACATGTCATATCATGTCTTTTCTTTATAGCATGGACATTTGGACTTTTAGTTTTTCAAAGCAATAGTCTAGTTTTGACATGATAATTTAGATATTCAAGCATATCAACAAGCAACCATGTCTTTCAAAATACCAACGCTAAAATAAGTTATCCCTAGCCCATCATGCTCAACCATTGTTCCAATCATGAAACACATTCGAATATTAGCTATACCCAATACTTAAGTACGATCATATTGCCTCCTAGCTGGTGCTTTTATAAGAGAAGATGGAGACTCAAAATAAAAATTGCATAAAGTAACATAAGGGCCCTTCGCAGAGGAAAGTAGGGATTTGTAGAGGTGCCAGAGCTCAAAGCGAAAAACTTAGAGATAAAAACATTTTGGGAGGTGTATCCATCCCACCAAACGAAAACGACTTAGAGTTCCCAATACTTTCCATGCATAGATATATCATAGGCGTTCCCAAATAGAAAATAAAGTTTATTACTTTTTTCCACCATACTTTCACTTTCCATGGCTAGCTATATCCATGGTTTCCCTCCATACCAACACTTTCTAAGGAATTTATTATTTGACAACATAAAGTAAATTCATTTTTGCATTTCGGGACTGGGCATCCCTAATACCTTTGCCTTACTCTCGTGCAATGACAAGTGAATAAACACTCATCGTGAGAATAACACATCTAGCATGGAAAATATTAGCCACCCTCACCGCTCCGCGAGCGAAACAAACACACAAAAGAGAAGTTTATTTTGAAAATTAGAGATGGCACATACAAATTTGCTTAGAACGGTAAAAGAATACCGCATATAGGTAGATATAGTGGACTCATGTGGCAAAACTGATTTAAAGGTTTTTGGATGCACAAGTACATATCATACTTAGTGCAAAATGAAGGCTAGCAAGAGATTGAGAAGCAACCAACCAAGAAACGGATAATCTCATAAGCAAGCATTAAGCATAAATAACACCGAATAATGCACCACAAGTAGGATATAATTTCATTGCATGACTATTGACTTTCGTACTTGCATATGGAATCACAAACCTTAACACCAATATTCTTACTAAAGCATAATTACTCATCAAGATGACTCACATATCGCATCATCATATCTCAAAACTATTACTAAGAATCAAATTTATTTTGTCCAATGATCTTCATGAAAGTTTTTATTATATCCTTCTTGGATATCTATCACTTTGGGACTAATTTTCATGTGTTGCTTTTCATAAGCTCAAACAAATATAAGTGAAGATCATGAGCATAACATTTCTTTCTCTCAAATTAATTTAAGTGAAGCAAGAGAGAATTTCTTGAAAATTTTACTAACTCTCAAATAAATCTAAGTGAAGAAAAAGAGCATTTCTTCAAAAATACTAAAGCACACCGTGCTCAAAAAGATATAAGTGAAGCACTAGAGCAAGTCCATAGCTCATAAAAATTTCAGTGAAGCATAGAGAGCAATTCTAACAAGTCATGACATAATTTTGGCTCTCTCAAATAGGTGTGTCCAGCAAGGATTGATGACTCAATACACAAAATAAAACAAGCAAAGACTCATATCATACAAGACGCTCCAAGCAAAACACATATCATGTGACGAATAAAAATATAGTTTCGAGTAAAATACCGATGGTCGTTAGAAGAAAGAGGGGATGCCACTCGGGGGCATCCCCAAGCTTAGTTGGTTGCTCATTTTTGGATAATAGCTTGGGATGCCAGGGCATCCCCAAGCTTAGGCTCTTCTATCCTTTATTCCTTCACCCATCGTAAGATAACCCAAAACTTGAAAACTTCAATCACACAAAACTCAACAAAACCTTCGTGAGATCTGTTAGTATAAGAATAATAAATCACTACTATAAGTACTGTACCAAACCAATTCATATTTTGTTTTTGTATTATATCTACTGTATTCCAACTTTTCTATGGCAAAAACTCATCAAAGAAAACCATAGAGCCATCAAAATAAGCACACAACACAAAGAAAATGGAATATGTCAAAACAGAACAGTCTGTAGCAATCTGACTATTTCGAATACTTATGTAACTTCAAAAATTCTGAAAAATTAGGGAGACCTGATAAATTTGTATATTTATATATTGCAAGTGGAATGGGTATTTTATCGCTCTCTGGTAAAAAATGAAAATTATTTTCGTGAGCGTAAAAGTTTCTGTTTTTTCAGCAAGATCAAACAACTATCACCCAAGAAGATCCTAAAGTCTTTACTTGGCACAAACACTAATTAAAACATAAAAAACAGTCATAACAGTAGCATAATTGTTTTAACACTCAAAAATAGAAATCAAAAATCAAAAATAAAATTTATTCATTGGGTTGCCTCCCAACAAGCGCTATAGTTTTACGCCCTTAGCTAGGCATAAAGCAAGGATCTAAGTTTTGTCATCTTTGGTTCGAGATCCATAAGATGCCCTCATGATTGATTCATATGGTGGCATAATTCTTGTTCTAGGAAAGTGTTCCATACCCTTCCTCAAAGGAAATTGGAACTTAATATTGCCTTCTTTCACATCAATCACAACACCGATAGTGCGTAAAAACGGTCTACCAAGAATAAGTGGACAAGACGGATTGCAATCAATATCAAGAACAATAAAATATATGGGCACATAATTCCTATTTGAAAGAATAAGAACATCATTAATTCTTCCCATAGGATTTTTAATAGTAGAATCCGCTCAGTGCAAATTTAAAGAGCATGATTCAAGATCGGTAAGACCAAGCACATCACATAAAGATCTCGGAATTATAGAAACACTAGCACCCAAGTCACACAAAGCAAACACTCATAATTTTTAATCTTGACTTTGATAGTAGGTTCCCATTCATCATGCAATTTTCTAGGAATTGATACTTCTAATTCCAATTTTTCTTCAAAAGCTTTCATCATGGCATCAACAATATGTTTAGTAAAAGCCTTATTTTGTTCAAAAGCATGGGGTGAATTTATCATGGATTGCAACAAAGAAATACAATCAATCAAGGAGGAACTATCATAATTAAAGTCTTTGTAATAAAAAAGAGTAGGCACATCACTAGCTAAAGTTTTGACCTCTTCCAACCTACTTTTATCAATTTTCTCAACAAGATTCTCACCCTCCGACATATTGGGACTCCTTTTACCTAAAGTTGTCTCTTCTCCAATCCCTTTTCATCAATATTAACTTTACTAAACAAGGAATCAATAGAAGGAACACAAATCATTTTAAGATCTTCATCACTTTTGCGAAAGAAATCACTAGAAAATGTTTTTTCTTAAAATTCTCTTTTAGCTCTAAGCATAGCGGTTCTTTTCTTACTTTCATCCATAGAAACATAAAGAGCTTTAATTGATTCATCTACTTTAGGCACAAAAAATTACCATCAGCAATTCTATCAACACTTCTAGACAAATCATCAATCTTACTCATCTTTTCTTCTATGGAAGTGTTGAAAACTTTTTGTGTATTGATAAATTCTTTAATATTATTCTCAAGATCAGAGGTGTTCCTATTATTATTATAAGATTGATTTGCATAGGAATTACCATAATTATTAGAGGAATTACTAGGAAAAGGCCTGTGATTAAAATTACCTCTATAAGCATTGTTATTGAAATTTTCTGAGAGATAAAATACACATCTATGGCATCACTATTTTGTTCAATCAAAGTATACAAAGGCCTATCATTAAGATCAATAGTAGCACTTCTACTAGCAACAAATTTCACAAGAGCACCAACTTTTTCACTCAAAGAAGAAATTTCTTCAACCAAATTAACTCTTTCGGTATGTCATTGCGATAATTTGCCATAATATCATCAAGAAATTTGGTGGCTTCACCCAAAGTAATTTCCATAAAAGTCTACCCGCGATGGAATCTAAAAGATTACGAGAAACGAAATTCAACCCCGCGTAAAAATTTTGTTCGAAAGATTTAACCCATGAGTTGGGAAATTCCTTAGCATCGTTTGCATCCTTTCCCAAGATTGTGCAACATGCTCATGTTCAAGTTGCTTGAAATTCATGATCTGGGTTCTAAGGGAAATAATTTTTGCAGGAGGAAAATACTTAGTGATAAAAGCATCTTTGCACTTATTCCAAGAATCGATACTATTGCGATGCAAAGAAGAGAACCAAATTTTTGCAGAATCCAGCAAAGAAAATGGAAATAATATCATCTGGACCACATCATTGTCCACATCTTTTTTCTTTGGTATATCGCATAATTCCACGAAAGTATTAATATGGGACATGGCATCCTCATTACCGGAAAATTGGTCTTTCATAACAGGATTCAACAAAGCAGTATTAATATCACAAGTCTCCGCACTAGTGGCGGGAGAAGCAAGCGGAGTACCGATAAAATCATTGTTGTTGGTATTTCAGAAATCACATAACTTGGTGTTCTCTTGAGTCATGATGACCACACAACAAGATTGCACTCAAAAACAGATCCAGCAAGAAAACGACGAACGAAAAAGAGAGGCGAATAAAACAGAAACTTTGTGTGAAGTGGGGGAGAGGAAAACGAGAGGCAAATGGCAAATAATGTTAATTGCAAGGAGATGAGATTTGTGATTAGGAACCTGGTATATGTTGAAGATCCTCCCCGACAACGGCGCCAGAAATTCCTTTTGATGTCACTTGAAGCTATGTCGGTATTTCACCAAAGAGGAAGGGATGATGCAGCACATCGGCGGTAGGTATTTCCCTCAGATATGAAACCAAGGTTACCGAACCAGTAGGATAACCAAGCAACACAAGGTAAACAACACCTACACACAAATAAGAACTTCTTGCAACCTGACGTGTTAAAGGGGTTCTCAATCCCTTCCGGGGTACGATGCCTAAAGATAGGCAACAGACGTGAGGTAAATTTGTAGTAGACTGATATATTGAACACCAAATAAACAAATAAGAATAAATTGCAGCAAATTATTTTTGGGTTTTTGGGTTAATAGATCCGAAAATAAAAGCAAGAGAAAAGTAGATCGCAAAGGCAAATATATGAGAAGGAAGACCCGGGAGACCGTAGGTTTCACTATTGGCTTCTCTCGAGAAAAATAGCAAACGGTGGGTAAACAAATTACTGTTGGGAAATTGATTTAACTTCAAATAATTATGACGATATCCAAGCAATGATCATTATATAGGCACCACGTCCAAGATTAGTAGACCGACTCCTGCCTGCATCTACTACTATTACTCCACACATCGACCGCTATCCAGCATGCATCTAGTGTATTAAGTTCATGGAGAAACGCAGTAATGCAATAAGAACGATGACATGATGTAGACAAGATCTATCTATGTGGAGATAGACCCCATCATTTTATCCTTAGTAGCAATGATACATACGTGTTGTTTCCCTTTCTGTCACTGGGATCAAGCACCGTAAGATCGAACCCACTACAAAGCACCTCTTCCCATTGCAAGATAAATAGATCAAGTTGGCCAAACAAAACCCAAATATCGGAGAAGAAATACGAGGCTATAAGAGATCATGCATAAAAGAGATCAAAGAAACTCAAATACTTTCATGGATATAAAAATATAGATCTGATCATAAACTCAAAGTTCATCGGATCCCAACAATCACACCGCAAAAGAGTTACATCATATGGATCTCCAAGAGACCATTGTATTGAGAATCAAGAGAAAGAGAGGAAGCCATCTAGCTACTAACTACGGACCCAAAGGTCTACAAAGAACTACTCACGCATCATCAGAGAAGCACCAATGGAGGTGGTGAACCCCATCTGAGATGGTGTCTAGATTGGATCTGGTGGTTCTGGACTCTGTGGCGGCTGGATCAGTATTTCGTCGACTCCCCTATGGTTTTGGGAATATTGGGGTGTTTATAGAGCAAAGAGGCGGTCCCGGGGACACCCGAGGTGGGCACAACCCACCATGGCTTGCCTAGGCCTCCTGGCACGCCCTGGTGGGTTGTGCTCCCCTCGGGTCACCCCCCCAAGCACCGTAAGATCGTACACACTACAAAGCACCTCTTCCCATTGCAAGATAAATAGATCAAGTTGGCCAAACAAAACCCAAATATCAGATAAGAAATATAAGGCTATAAGCAATCATGCATAAAAGAGATCAAAGAAACTCAAATGCTTTCATGGATATAAAAAAGATAGATTTGATCATAAACTCAAAGTTCATCAGATCCCAACAAACACACTGCAAAAGAGTTACATCATATGGATATCCAAGAGACTATTGTATTGAGAATCAAGAGAAAGAGAGGAAGCCATCTAGCTACTAACTACGGACCCAAAGGTCTACAAAGAACTACTCACGCATCATCGGAGAGGCACCAATGGAGGTGGTGAACCCCATCTGAGATGTTGTCTAGATTGGATCTGGTGGTTCTGGACTCTACGGCGGTTGGATGAATATTTTGTCCACTCTCCTAGGGTTTCTGGAATATTGGGGTATTTATAGAGCAAAGAGGCGGTCTGGGGGGACATCCGAGGTAGGCAGAACCCACGAAGGCACGCCTGGGCATTCTCGCGTGCCCTGGTGGGTTGTGCCCCTTTCGGGGCACCCCCAGGCACAGCCAGGGCCTGTTGTGTTCCTTATGGCCCATAAAAATTCTCCAAAAAGTTTCAGGGCATTTGGACTCCGTTTGATATTGATTTTCTGCGATGTAAAAACATGGAAAAATAGCACTTGGCACTATGTCAATAGGTTAGTACAAAAAAATGATATAAAATGACTATAAAATTATTATAAAACATCCAAGATTGATAATATAACAGCATGAAATAATAAAAAATTATAGATATGTTGGAGACGTATCAGTCCGCACGCTTAACATTCGATGAAAATTTGTATTATGGGTTATGTGTTTTGGTGACTGAAAATTGTTCGGAGTCCCGGATGAGATCACGGACGTGACGAGGAGTCTCTAAATGGTCGAGAGGTGAAGATTGATATATTGGACGATGGTATTCGGACACCGGAATGGTTCAGGATCATTTCGGGTATTTTTCGAAGTACCTGGAGGTTACCGGAACCCCCCCCCCCCCCGGGAAAGTTATGGGCCTACATGGGCCATAGGGGAGATGGGAGGCAGCCCACAAGGGGTGGCCGCACCCCACTCCCATGGGGAGTCTGAATTGGACTAGGGGAGGGGGCACGCCCCCTTTCTTTCTCCTCTTCCCTCTCCTTCCCCCTTCTCCCCTCCGGAAGAAGGAAGGGGGAGGCCGAATTGGACATGGAGTCCAAGTCGGTTTCCTCCCCCTATGGTCCACCCCATGGCTGGCCTCCTCCCTCTCCTACTTTATATACGGGGCAGGGGGCACCCCAAAGCACATCAGTTATTCTCTTAGCCGTGTGTGGTGCCCCCCTCCATAGTTTACTCCTCCGGTCATAGCGTCGTAGTGCTTAGGCAAAGCCCTGCGTGGATCATGTGACAGCCTGGATTTTGCCTTCTTTCTTTTTCCAGACATGGTTTTGCCTTTGCCTTGATTTGAGTTATTGGAATCAATTCAAATGGACTTGTCACTTGGGCATGCCCTTGACTTTCACCCAAGTGACCTATCTACTTCCCATTAAATCTCATTTATCTGAAAAAATCCCCAAAATAATCATATGAATATTTTTATTTCAGAAACTAGTGCTCCAAAGCGACCCCCATTTTTATTACTCCAAAAATTCTAAAATAATTCCTGAATATTCTTTGAGCCATGGCCCACCTTCCCAAGAAAAAATATTGCATGAATTTTTGTAATATTTTTGTTACAGAAAATAATTCCTCTTCTGGTCCAGAAATGCACTTTCTATAGCAAGTGCATTTTTCCTTGATCCTTCGAACCTGATTTTTCTTGAGCCTCTTCACACTCCTAAGAAAACCTTAACCCAGGAGATCAGCCCTAATGGACATCTAATAGCTATCCAAATGTAGCAGCCAAGTTTCTGTCCAGAAACTTGCCAAGATGGTTGAGTCACATCTGGTCGGCCTGGCGATGAGTCCTCAGCTTCTCTAGACCTATCACTGCATGGACTTTAGCCCAGAGAAGGTTTGGCTGGTCGTGGGCCTCGTTTTGACCATACCAGGGCGGTGAACGCGTGTGGACACGGGGTCTGCATGCGTTCGACGCGTTCTGAGTAGAGCCAACACCTCTGTTCAGCACGTGCTCGAGCCAGAGCTCGCCGACGACTGCCGCATCGCGCCACCGGCCTCGACTCATCACGTTTGACCCCTCCCTGGCGCTCGCCGACGCCGGAGATGCCGCAACGAGCACGGGCACGACACGGCCAAAAGCCACAGTGCACTCGTGCACTTGTCTTCTTCTCCCCCTGCCTCCTGTGCTCGTTCGCGAGCGTGGACAGCTCCCGCCTACACACTGAGCCCTTGCCCCCTCCCTCTGGTGCCTTTCGTCGCCGTTCGCCGGTCTCCAGAGAAATCCGGCGGTGCCACGTACCCCTTCTCGCTCCAGCTATATATAGAGCCATTCCCTCCGCTTCGAAGCTTCACACCGCACCACACTAGCACCACAACCGCGTAGAAGAGCAGTAGCCCGGTCGAGCAGGCCTTTGGCTGTCGACCTCGACCAGAGATCATCGGCGATCCCCGCAGCCCAACCACCCCACTCCAGAGCCCCTCTAGCTCTATCAACTTCTCAGGCACGTCCCTGGGGATCCTCTGGTGTCGCCTGAACGCAGCTGAGCCCCTAGAGTCACCCCTAGTCGTCGCCTTCTTCCTCTCAGGCAAGCCCTGTCCGCCACCGCCGCTTGCGAGCTTGATTGCGAGCAACTACGTCCATCCCCCGGCAAGCCATGGGTATGGGCAGGTGTGCCCCGACCCCCTCTCCACTTCTATCCCTCTAGTTTTTCCCAAAATCCACTCGTCGCCGGCGTAAGATCCGTCGGAGCGTTGCCGCGCTGTAACATCCCAAATTTTCAATTTGGAATGTTATACACTAGATCATCATTGCATATCATATTTATTGCATTTTGGTTGATCCTAGAAATTTTACGAAACTCAAGGACCATCGGAGTGAGTTGGGGATTTTGTTATTTTCATATTTGAGTTGTCTCAAATTTTGAAAATAGGATCATTTGATTTTATTTATTTTATCTTCAATTATTTCTATTACAAAAAAGAGAGAGGGAATAAAATGACTTTCCCAAAATAAAGAAATATTGAGGATTTAATAAAAAAATCAATTAAGATTTTATTTTGGTTTTATTTGCCATTTTATTTGAATTTAGGAAAAATGCACGTTTTTCAAAATTGCATTTAGGCCCCCAATAAATGTTCATCCTGTGCGGCTTGATTTTAGAAGCAGGGGAAAATTTATTTTGGGATTTTTGGAGTCCGTTTAGTATTCCTTTTGTTTTTTCTTCCGAGCATAATTATTAAAAAAAAACATCCGAACCGACCTTGGGCCGTAACCAGCCAGGACTCCTCTTGGCCGGGCCTCTTATAAGCCGCGCCCCGCCCCCCTGCCGAAGCCCAAGCCGCCGCCCCGCCCAAACCCTAACCCTAGCGGGCCCCGCCGCCGCCACGCCCCGCCGTCGCCCTGCCGCCGCCACGCCACTGCCGTGCCGCCGCGCTGCCGCCCCGCCGCCGCCCGCCGGACCCGCCACCGCCAGCCGGACCGCCGCCGCCGCCGTTCACCGGAGGTAGTTTTTTTTTCGCCTCCGTTTTTTCTCAAAAAAGTGTTCGGTTTTCCAACGATTTTGTTCGTTTTTTTAGTTTCGGTTTTTTTAAATAGATTGGTTTTTCCGGTTTATTTAATTAGTGAGCGTTCGTCCGTTCGTTCGTTTTAACGAACGTTCGTCGTTTTTCTTTTTCTCGGATTAAATCCGTGATTTTTCTGATCGTGATTCCTGATCCGATTTTCATTTTAGTCTAACTTTTCGCTCGTTTATCGGAATCAGGCGATTCAAGCGCCTGGAGTTTCGTCTCGAAACCCTCTTTCCGTTTAGCCAACTTAAACAAGTTTTTGGCCACTGTAAAAATTGCCTTAGATCCAGAATAGTAAATGAAGCCTGTTTCTTTTGCCGTTTGTCTTCCGTTGCTTCGTTCGATTTGATTCTTTTGCCAACCGGAGTTCTTAAGTTGAACTTTCTGGTTAGATCTCTTATTTGAGTTTTGCCTGTGCTTTAGTTGAGTACTTATTGTATGTTTGTTTGTTTGTGATAGAGTACCCGGAGTGCGCCGCTTGCTACTTCGAATCGCTAGGTTTCCCGGATCATCAGCAAGGCAAGTAACACTTTGATCATGCTTTCCAACTACCCAGTTTTATTGCATTAGATCAATCCTCACACATTGCATGCTTAGGATGTAATTAAATTGTGGGTTTGGGAAGTAGTTGAGGTAGTACCTATTACCTGTTATTATCAAACCTTTGGGAGTTACTTCTACGTTTGCTTATTATGCCATGCTATGCTAGTAGACGTGGATTGGGTGAGTGTATCCATGACAGATGTGAGATTGTTAATTAATGGTTTACTTAAGGTGGCAACTTAAACACACATCTGAGTGGATTGAGGCACCTGGGTATTCCTGGATTGCCTGTTTTTTTATGGACCGCCACCCAGGCTCAAAGGGATCATGAGATTATTCACACTAGAAACTTCCGTGTGTAGCCACAAGCTATTATGGGCTCTAGCATAGTTGATTAAGTTGTGCGAACTCTTACAATGGTGTACTAGCAGATGTAGGGGAAAGTAGGTGTAACGGTCTACCCGATCATAAGGTGTAGCGCTTCTGAAAGACTATGTCTCGGTCATCCGTCTTCTCAAACACCATCTAGTGCGAGAAACCAAATGGAGGCGATCGAGTCTTGTGGGGAAAAGTGCGCAAACCTCTGCAGAGTGTATAGACTAATCATGATTAGCCGTGTCCCCGGTTATGGACATCTTGAGTATCTAGTACCTGGTTTATCATGTGAATCTGAACATGTTACTCTAAATTAATTTTGTTGGGTTTGTTTAATGATGATGCTTAATTGGGATTGAGAATGCTGTCAACCATTCTCAATGTTTAACAACCACCATGATAGTTAAATAAAATTTATTCCTTTGCAGTAGGGAAAAATTGGCTTTACGCAAAACTGTAACCATTGAGCTTTCCACCAGCCAAATATGCATATAGAATAGCCTGTTTCATTCCATTACTCTCTATGTGTTACTTTGTCAGCATATTCCATGTGCTGACCCATTTCGGGCTGCAACATTAATGTTGCAGACTTTTCAGACGACGATTAAGGAGTTTTTAGGTCGTGGTTCTATACTCAGTGATGTCGTTGGAGTTGATGGACTCACTTATCTTCCAGGCCTTCCGATGTTATCGTTATTAGATGGCCTTAAGCCATATTTATTGTAATAAGTTCTCTTTTGAGACACTCAATGTAATAAGTGTGTGATTGCTACTCTGTTATAAATCCTTCAAGTACTGTGTGGTGTCAGCATTACTGATCCAGGGATGACACCTGAGCACAGAGATTGGACCGTTTGAGGTCTGGTCGCTACAAGATGGTATCAGAGCACACGCTGACTGTAGGACACGACCACTAAGATAAAAGACCTAGATCACTACTCACTCTCTTCTATTTTTGACTTCTTATCTTTTCTACTCTTTTAGGATGGCAGATGCAAGGAACAAGTTCACTCAACCGGATGAAGATACACCCTTTGGACGTCACTTGAAGGAAGTCACTAGATACCTGAACATAGGAGTACCAAGCTTCACCGGAACCTACAACGCCACTTTACCTGAAGAGGAGCGCTAGATGATTCAAGTACAAGTTCCAGGAAGGACGTTCATGCCAGTCACTGAGCCCATAGAGTTTTCTTTTGATGCACCAACTTGGAGTCTAGGAAAGAGCATGGCAGCTCACATCGCCATGGGACGTATTGGAGAAGTCTACCGCAATGATCTTAAGGATACTATCTACCAGATTTGTGGGCGCCGAGATGAGCACTGGGAGATGATCAGCACCAGGAAGGATAGATCAGTCGCAGCTTTTATCCAAGAGTTAAACCAGCACATTCGACGATAGGAGAACCAGATGTGCGCCGACATGATAGATCTGAAGAAGGCAAAGACAAGAATCAAGGAACTAGAGGAAGAACTCAAGGCTACACGTGAAGATTGCGAAGAGGAAACAGAAGTACTAGTGGACAAGAATGCCGACCTAATAATGAAGCTAGCAATATTTATGGGAGGCCCTACTCCAGTAGAAGAAGACGAAGAACCCAAGGAGATTCGCCTGGAAGACTACATCATCATCGACGACACCGACTCGGATCCAGATGATAGCGATGATGACTATGTTGATGAAGCTGGAGCAGATATAATGGAGTCTGCAACCGAAGAAATATTTGTAGTAGACCATCTCATCAGTAGTAGTAGTCCACCATGTAAATATAGTAGTCCGAGCACTTTTGCGATAGTTAGATCGATTGTATGCCCTTGTTTGATTGATTGAATGAAGTGAATTGTTTGCTTTTGCCTCATGTGCATATGGGTAGTGTTTTCTCTTTAGACCCCCTCTATTCTTAAATCTCATCTTTTCTAAAACCCTCAGATGCCTCCAAGACGTGACCCCGGATTTACCTTCCCACCGGAGCTCACCCAGTTGATCCAGCAGCAGAACACATTGGTGCAGTTGCTAGTCCAGAATCAGAATCAAGGGAACAACAACAACAACCCACCACCACCTGTTGATCACTTAGCCTGTTTTCTTAGGCTGAATCCGCCGGTGTTTTCCAGTAGCACCGAGCCGATAGTAGTAGATGATTGGCTCTGCAAGACAGCTAGAGAGTTGACCACAGCAGGATGCACGGATACGGAAAAGGTGAAGTTTGCCACACATCAGCTTGAAGGACACGCAGCATCATGGTGGGAGAATTTCACAGCCACTTTCCCTGTCAACACTGTCACATGGGACCAGTTTCAGCAGGCTTTTCGAACTGCCCATGTTTCAGCAGGAGCTATGGCCATGAAGATGCGAGAGTTTCGCAACTTGCGCCAAGGAGGACGGATAGTTGGCCAGTATGTGGAGGACGTTAGTAAATTAGCACGTTATGCCCCAGATGACGTTGCTACGGATGCAGCTAAGCAGGAGAAGTTTCTGGAAGGACTGAATGATGAGTTGAGCATGCAGTTGATGGTAGCCACCTTCAACAACTACCAGGAGTTGGTAGATCGTGCTCTTATGATTGAAGGGAAGCAGCAGCAGATTGAGAATCGCAAGGGGAAGTATGGACAAGGGAAGCACAATTCAGGAGCTCAGCAGAAGTCACGTTTTACCCCTAGACCGGGAGGACATTTTTAGCATACCCATGGAGGAGGTAGCTCGCACAATCACAATGGCACCAAGAATGGTAATGGGAATGGAGGAAGTAACGGCCAGAACCGCACCAACCCATCGACCCCAGCCAAGAGAGACCTGAGCCAAGTCACTTGTTTTAAGTGCCAGAAGACCGGATATTATGCCAATGAATGTCCTGAATCCCATAATGGAAATGGCAATGGAAGCTCTGGGAAGAAGCCGAACCCTTTCAACAGGGAACAGGTGAACCACGTTAACGTGGAGGAGGTTGAAGAGCAGCCGGATGCAGTAATCGGCAAGTTTTTGGTTAAGTCATTTACTGCACTTGTTCTTTTGGATACTGGTGCATCGCATTCATACATATCAAGGGGATTTGTGGATAAGTATAACCTGCCCACCAAAGTTCTTAGAACACCTATGTTAGTAAGCTCACCAGGAGCGGAGTATATGGCTAGCAAGGGATGTTTCCAAGTGCCATTAAGTATAGGTAAACATGTGTTCCCCTCAGATTTGATAATATTGGAATGACAAGGTTTGGATGTAATTTTGGGTATGGATTGGTTGTCGATGTATGGAGGAAACATCGATTGCGCCATTAAGTCAATCTTGCTTACCACCCCAGAAGGGAGAAGGATCAAGTATGTATCCCGGCATGTGCCGAAGAGGACTCAAGTAAATTGTTTAACAGGAGTTGTGCAGGAGGAAGTACCAGTAGTGAAGGATTTCCCGGATGTATTTCCAGAAGAATTGCCAGGCATGCCACCGGATAGAGATATTGAGTTTTTGATTGAGCTTTTTCCAGGCACAGGGCCAATATCAAAGAGACCATATAGGATGCCTGCAAAGGATTTGGTGGAGATTAAGAAGCAAATTAAGGAGTTACTAGATAAAGGATACATTCGCCCAAGTTCATCGCCTTGGGGATCGCCAGTACTTCTAGTGGAAAAGAAGGATGGATCGTTAAGGATGGTTGTTGATTATCGAGGATTGAATGAAGTAACCATCAAGAACAAGTACCCACTACCAATGATCAATGATCTGTTTGATCGATTGCAAGGAGCTAAGATATTTTCCAAGATCGATCTGTGATCAGTATACCACCAGTTGAAGATTCGAGAACAGGATATACCTAAGACGGCTTTTACCACCAGGTATGGGCTGTACGAGTATACCGTTATGTCATTTGGTCTGACTAACGCACCTGCATATTTTATGAACATGATGAACAAAGTGTTTATGGAGTTCTTGGATAAGTTCGTCGTAGTGTTCATTGATGATATCCTGGTTTACTCGAAGAATGAAGAGAAGCATAAGGAGCATTTGCGTTTGGTTCTTGGTAAACTCAGAGAACATCAACTATATGCCAAGTTTAGCAAATGTGAGTTTTGGTTGAAGGAAGTTGGATTTCTCGGACACGTTATATCCGGAGAAGGTATATCAGTAGATCCCACTAAAGTTGATACCGTGACCAAGTGGGAAGCGCCAACAACAGTTGGATAGATCCGGAGTTTTATTGGACTCGCAGGATACTACCGGAGGTTTATTGAGAATTTCTCAAAGATTGCGAAGCCTATGACGGAGTTGTTGAAGAAGGATACCAAGTTCATATGGACTGAGGAATGTGAGGCTAGTTTTCAGGAGTTGAAGAAATGTTTGGTTACCTCACCAGTGTTGATTTTACCGGATCAGACCCAGGATTATGAGGTGTATTGTGATGCTTCACGTCGAGGACTTGGAGCAGTTCTTATGCAGGAAGGAAGAGTTGTTTCATATGCCTCACGACAGCTTAAGCCCCATGAGTTGAATTATGCTATGCATGATTTGGAGTTAGCGGCCGTAGTGCATGCATTGAAGACTTGGAGACATTTTTTGATTGGAAACCATTGCGAGGTGTACACGGATCACAAGAGTTTGAAGTATATTTTCACACAGAAGGAGTTGAACCTCAGACAAAGGAGATGGTTGGAGCTCATCAAGGATTATGATATGAAATTGCATTATCACCCCGGAAAGGCTAACGTAGTAGCTGATGCATTGAGCCGCAAGAGCCATGTCAACACCCTAATGACGGGAGATTTACCAAGGGAGTTAGTCGAAAATCTTCGAGAGCTATGTTTGGAAATAGTTCCAAGAGGCTATGTAGCAGCATTGGAGATTCAATCTACTTTGACGGATAAGATCAGAGAAGCTCAAAAGAATGACAAGGAGATTGCCTCTATTAAAGATAAACTGAGCAAAGGAAAAGCTAAGGGATTTCGTGAGGATGAGCACGATACCTTATGGTTTAAAGACCGTGTTTATGTGCCAAATGATTCGGAGATCAGGAAGTTAATTTTACAAGAGGCCCATGATTCACCGTATTCGATTCACCCAGGAAATACCAAGATGTATTTGGATTTGAAGGATATTTTTTGGTGGGCCGGAATGAAGAAGGATATTGCGGAATATGTAGCGGTTTGTGATGTATGTCAGAGAGTTAAGGCAGAGCATCAGAAGCCAGCCGGATTGCTACAACCATTGCCGATACCCGAATGGAAGTGGGATAAGTTAGGCATGGATTTTATTACAGGATTGCCTAGAACTCGTTCAGGCTATGACTCGATATGGGTTGTAGTTGATCGTTTGACAAAGGTAGCTCATTTCATTCCAGTAAAGACTACCTATACCAGTGCCAAGTTGGCAAAGATATATATGACCAGGATCGTATGTCTGCATGGAGTTCCAAGGAGCATAGTATCAGACAGAGGAACCCAATTTACCTCAAAGTTCTGGAACCAGTTGCATGAAACTTTGGGAACCAGACTGGAGTTTAGCACAGCTTTCCACCCGCAGACAGATGGACAGACAGAGAGAGTCAACCAGATTTTGGAGGATATGCTAAGAGCTTGTGCGCTAGATTACGGATCTAGTTGGGATGAGAATTTGCCGTATGAAGAGTTCTCTTACAACAACATCTATCAATCCAGTTTGAAGATGGCCCCTTTCAAAGCCTTGTACGGAAGGAGGTGCAGGACCCCATTGTCCTGGGATGAAGTTGGAGACCACCAGTTGTTTGGACTGGATCTGATAAGGGAGTCTGAACAGAAAGTGAAATTGATTCGCGATAGGCTCAAGGTAGCCCAATCCAGGCAGAAGAGCTACGCAGATTCTAAATGCAAGGAGACAGTTTACGAAATCGGAGACCGAGTTTATCTTCGACTATCTCCACTTCGAGGAGTTAAGCGCTTTGGAGTTAAGGGAAAGTTAGCGCCACGTTTTGTAGCCCCATAGAAAGTTTTGGAGCGTATGGGAGAAGTAGCCTACAAGTTGGAATTACCCAAAGGATTGTCGGGAGTTCACGACGTGTTCCATGTATCCTAGTTGAAGAAGTGCCACGCAGAGATGGCTGACATACCGCTGAGAGATACGGTACCACTGGAAGCAATTCAGTTGGATAGTGATTTGACCTATGAGGAGAAACTAGTTAAGATTCTAGAGTATGCTAGTCGAGTCACCCGCAACAAGGTTATCAAGTTTTGCAAGGTTCAGTGGAGCCACCACACGGAGGATGAAGCCACCTGGGAACGAGAGGAAGATTTGCTGAAGGACCACCCTCACCTATTTTCTAGCCAACCTGAATCTCGAGGGCGAGATTCATCTTAAGGGGGGTAGGTTTGTAACATCCCAAATTTTCAATTTGGAATGTTATACACTAGATCATCATTGCATATCATATTTATTGCATTTTGGTTGATCCTAGAAATTTTACGCAACTCAAGGACCATCGGAGAGAGTTGGGGATTTCGTTATTTTCATATTTGAGTTGTCTCAAATTTTGAAAATAGGATCATTTGATTTTATTTATTTTATCTTCAATTATTTCTATTACAAAAAGAATAGAGAGGGAATAAAATGACTATCCCAAAATAAAGAAATATTGAGGATTTAATAAAAAAAATCAATTAATATTTTATTTTGGTTTTATTTGCCATTTTATTTGAATATAGGAAAAATGTGCGTTTTTTCCAAATTGCATTTAGGCCCCAAATAAATGTTCATCCTGTGCGGCTTGATTTTAGAAGCCGGGGGGAATTTATTTTGGGATTTTTGGAGTCCGTTTAGTATTTCTTTTGTTTTTTCTTCTGAGCGTAATTATTTAAAAAAAATGTCCGAACCGACCTTGGGCCGTAACCGGCCAGGACTCCTCCTGGCTGGGCCTCTTATAAGCCGCGCCCCGCCCCCCGGCCGAGGCCCAAGCCGCCGCCCCGCCCAAACCCTAACCCTAGCCGGCCCCGCCGCCTCCGCCCGCCGGACCGCCACCGCCGCCGTTCGCCAGAGGTAGTTTTTTTCCGCCTCCGGTTTTTCTCGAAAAACCATTTGGTTTTCCGACGGTTTTGTTTGTTTTTTTAGTTTCGGTTTTTTTAAATAGATCGGTTTTTCTGGTTTATTTAATTAGCGAGCGTTTGTCCGTTCGTTCGTTTCAACGAACGTTCATCGTTTTTCTTTTTCTCAGATTAAATCCGCGATTTTTCTGATCGCGATTCCTGATCCGATTTTCGTTTTAGTCTAAGTTTTCGCTCGTTTATCGGAATCAGGCGATTCAAGCGCCTGGAGTTTCGTCTCGAAACCCTCTTTCCGTTTAGCCAACTTAAACAAGTTTTTGGCCACTGTAAAAATTGCCTTAGATCTAGAATAGTAAACGAAGCCTGTTTCTTTTGCCGTTTGTCTTTAGTTGCTTTGTTCGATTTGATTCTTTTGCCAACCGGAGTTCTTAAGTTGAACTTTTTGGTTAGATGCCCTATTTGAGTTTTACCTGTGCTTTAGTTGATTACTTATTGTATGTTTGTTTGTTTGCGATAGAGTACCCGGAGTGCGCCGCTTGCTACTTCGAATCGCTAGGTTTCCCGGATCATCAGCAAGGCAAGTAACACTTTGATCATGCTTTCCAACTACCCAGTTTTATTGCATTAGATCAATCCTCACACATTGCATGATTAGGATCTAATTAAATTGTGGGTTTGGGAAGTAGTTGAGGTAGTACCTATTACCTGTTATTATCAAACCTTTGGGAGTTACTTCTACATTTGCTTATTATGCCATGCTATGCTAGTAGACGTGGATTGGGTGAGTGTATCCATGACAGATGTGAGATTGTTAATTAATGGTTTACTTAAGGTGGCAACTTAAACACACATCTGGGTGGATTGAGGCACCTGGGTATTCCAGGATTGCCTTTTTTTATGGACCGCCACTCAGGCTCAAAGGGATCATGCGATTATTCACACTAGAAACTCCCGTGTGCAGCCACAAGCTATTATGGGCTCTAGCATAGTTGATTAAGTTGTGCGAACTCTTACAGTGGTGTACTAGCAGATGTAGGGGAAAGTAGGTGTAACGGTCTACCCGATCGTAAGGTGCTAGCGCTTCTGAAAGACTATGTCTCGGTCATCCGTCTTCTCAAACACCATGTAGTGCGAGAAACCAAACGGAGGCGATCGAGTCTTGTGGGGAAAAGTGCGCAAACCTCTGCAGAGTGTATAAACTAATCATGATTAGCCGTGTCCCCGGTTATGGACATCTTGAGTATCTAGTACCTGGATTATCATGTGAATCTCAACATGTTACTCTAAATTAATTTTGTTGGGTTTGTTTAATGATGATGCTTAATTGGGATTGAAATGCTGTCAACCGTTCTCAATGTTTAACAACCACCATGATAGTTAAATAAAATTTATTCCTTTGCAGTAGGGAAAAATTGGCTTTACGCAAAACTGTAACCATAGAGCTTTCCACCAGCCAAATATGCATATAGAATAGCCTGTTTTATTCCATCACTCTCTATGTGTTACTTTGCCAGCATATTCCATGTGCTGACCCGTTTCGGGATGCAATGTTAATGTTGTAGACTTTTCAGACGATGATTGAGGAGTTTTTAGGTCGTGGTTTTATACTTAGTGATGCCGTTGGAGTTGATGGACTCACTTATCTTCCAAGCCTTCCGCTGTTATCGTTATTAGATGGCCTTAAGCCATATTTATTGTAGTAAGTTCTCTTTTGAGACACTAGATGTAATAAGTGTGTGATTGCTACTCTGTTATAAATCCTTCAAGTACTGTGTGGTGTCAGCATTACTGATCCAGGGATGACACCTGAGCACAGAGATTGGACCGTTTGAGGTCTGGTCGCTACACGCGCTCTGTTTCCTCTCTCCCTCCCTCTCTCTCTCTCTCTCTCCTGACCGGTGGGGCCCGGTGTCAGCCTCACAACTCGCACCCGAAGCGGTACGAGTGGAGGCGTATCCTGGCTTTACGCCATCGACGACACCCCCTAGGTTTCCTAATTTATTCAAAATAATTCAAATATTTAACCACAACTTTGACTAGTGATAACTCCTAGCCCCTAAGTCCAAATGAGTTGATTCTTTTTGCATTGTGTTTGTTTCAGAAAGCTCTAGCAGCACCCCAAAATGTGGAATTTTCCTTGCTGTCTAGAATTTCTGATGATTTTCAGAATGGTTTTTGATATTTTGTTTTGTGGTTTTTAAATATTTTTAGAAGGTGGATCTTGCCTTGAAGATAACCAGGAGGAGTGTGACCCTCCTCTGCACTAAGGCAAGCCACACCAGCATTTGGATGGTGTCATTTCAATATCTATGATTGTTTGTACTTAAATATGAGTTCTTATATGCATTTAAAAATTTGTTAAATAAATATGGTTGCTTGCTAGTTACTTTGTCATGCTTGAAATGCTTGTTTAAGTTACTGGTTGAATGCATGTACTAGTTTGGTCTAGTAGAATAAAATTTTACCTTAGTGGTATTGCTATGATAAATAAAGATAGTTCTTTTGTTAAGTGATATCTTCATATAAATTATGAGTTAGTAAAAATATTGCATGATAATAAAAGTTGAGTGAGAACCAGTAAAGTTTAATCATGAGTAGTGCAAGAAGGTTATGATGATAAGTTTGATCCGTACATGGGAGCTGTATGCTTTGCATTTTGATTAGTTGCATGATCATGGCATCGTATGACTTGGTAGTTTAAATTTTTATTCAAGTTAAACCTGTAATAAGTCCACTTGAATATGACGTTGATCAAGTGAGGGTGCCACTGAATCGGGTTTTCTCAGTGCGACCACATTTACCTTGAGGGAGGTCTTGATTCGACCCTTTGTTGCGCCTCTCGCCGGTGCCTCCAACGAGGGAAGGTTATGGGCGTGCATACCCTGGCCCGGTAAGCAAACATAACCTTGTGTGCCCATTTGTTTTTATGGTACCTTGTCCCCGTTTGGGACCGTTTTGCCACGACGGTGGCCGTTGGTGTCTTTGGTAGACACGGGGCCACCCAGGACATAGCCCTAAGAGGGAGTTTGTCGGAGTGGCCGGGAGAGTGTCATGACAAGGGGAGGGTTTCGTTGGAATGTCATGGTCCACCCGATTGGGAGGGAGAGGCCATGGATTCTGTGGTGTGGGTAAAGTGCGCTACCTCTGCAGAGTGTATTAAATCCATCGATAGCCGCGTCCTCGGTTATGGGTACAACTCGGAAGTAAGTCACACCATGGATCAACTTTTATAATTAATCTTGCACACTAAATAACTGTTGATGGCACTGATGGTTCTAGAGATCATGAGCCGATCATGAGTGATTGGGTTCAGTTGTGATCCGGGTATGATCATCGTTTGGTTACGAGGTAACCAGTCTGGTAAGCGAGTCCGTGGGACTCGGTGCACATGTTGGTTTCACCACATTAGTAGCATTACTTGCATTGCATTAACCTGATTAATTGTCATGATATTGTTTGTCATTATGCTTATGTTTGTTGTGAGCTTGCAATTACATTCAATGTACTGACCTGGCGTGTCATGCCAGTTTTCAGGCAAGTCGTTTCGCATCGGAGAGCTTCCCGCATCTAGGCTGTATCCACGTCGGTGTCCCTGTTCTATGTAGTTCCACTTCATCGTTCTTCCACTGCCGTGTAGTTCATGTAATCGAGGCCCCTTTATGTTCATTAAATAATGTACATACTGTTCAGCTGCATCGTGTGTACCGCTTGGCTTCTTATCTCGATGTAATATTAGACCCGTGTAATCTGCTAGCATCAATAAAGTGATTGTTTCTGTACCATGTTGTTGTGTGTTGCGAGAAGACTTGATCTCTGGGCTGGCAATGCAAGGTAAACCGGTTGCTCTGAGTCGGGGTGCCACAACTCTTAGTATCAGAGCCGCGCTGATTGTAGGACACGCTAGACCATTAGTGCATTAGTGGAACGGTAAATAGTTTGGTCTGAGTGCCGGTAGTCATAGAAATTGGTTCCCGCATTGCATGCATGGTTATCTATTGTTATTACTAACCGTATGATGGTTGTGAGTGTAGATGGCTCCAGTTCCGATCTTGTACCATCCCGATGAAGGAAATATGCCCTAGAGGCAATAATAAAGTTATTATTTATTTCCTTATATCATGATAAATGTTTATTATTCATGCTAGAATTGTATTAACCGGAAACATAATACATGTGTGAATACATAGACAAACAGAGTGTCACTAGTATGCCTCTACTTGACTAGCTCGTTGATCAAAGATGGTTAAGTTTTCTAGCCATTGACATGGGTTGTCATTTGATTAACGGTATCACATCATTAGGAGAATGATGTGATTGACATGACCCTTCCGTTAGCTTAGCACACGATCGTTTAGTATGTTGCTATTGCTTTCTTCATACCTTATACATGTTCCTATGACTATGAGATTATGCAAATCCCGTTTACCGGAGGAACACTTTGTGTGCTACCAAACGTCACAACATAACTGGGTGATTATAAAGGTGCTCTACAGGTGTCTCCAAAGGTACTTGTTGGGTTGGCGTATTTGGAGATTAGGATTTGTCACTCCGATTGTCGGAGAGGTATCTCTGGGCCCTCTCGGTAATGCACATCACTTAAGCCTTGCAAGCATTGCAACTAATGAGTTATTTGCAGGATGATGTATTACAGAACGAGTAAAGAGACTTGCCGGTAATGAGATTGAACTAGGTATTGAGATACTGACGATCGAATCTCGGGCAAGTAACATACCGATGACAAAGGGAACAACATATGTTGTTATGCGGTCTGACCGATAAAGATCTTCGTAGAATATGTGGGAGCCTATATGAGCATCCAGGTTCCGCTATTGGTTATTGACCGGAGACGTGTCTCGGTCATGTCTACATAGTTCTCGAACTGGTAGGGTCCGCACGCTTAATGTTTCAATGACAGTTATATTATGGGTTTATATGTTTTGATGTACCGAAGGTTTTTCGGAGTCCCGGATGCGATCACGGACATGACGAGGAGTCTCGAAATGGTTGAGACATGAAGATTGATATATTGGAAGCCTATGTTTGGATATTGGAAGTGTTCCGGGTGAAATCGGGATTTTACCGGAGTACCGGGAGATTACGGGAACCCCCCGGGGACTTAACGGGCCTTGGTGGAAGAGAGGAGAGGCGGCCAGGGCAAGGGCCGTGCGCCCCTCCCCCTAGTACGAATAGGACAAGGAGAAGGGGGCGACACCCCCCTTCCTTCTTCTCCTCCACCTCTTTCCCCTCTCTCTCCTAGTCCAACAAGGAAAGGGGGGGAGTCCTACTCCCGGTGGGAGTAGGACTCCTCCTGGCGCGCCCTCTCTCCTGGCCGGCCGCACCCACCTTGCTCCTTTGTATACGCGGGCAGGGGGTACCCCAAAGACACAACAGTTGATCAGTTTGATCTTTTAGCCGTGTGCGGTGCCCCCCTCCACCATAGTCCACCTTGATAATACTGTAGCGGTGCTTAGGCGAAGCCCTGCGTCGGTAGAACATCATCATCGTCATCACGCCGTCGTGCTGACGAAACTCTCCCTCAACACTCGGCTGGATCGGAGTTTGAGGGACGTCATCGGGCTGAACGTGTGCTGAACTCAGAGGTGCCGTGCGTTCGGTACTTGATCGATCGGATCGTGAACACGTACGACTACATCAACCGCGTTGTGCTAACGCTTCCGCTTTCGGTCTACGAGGGTACGTGGACTCTCCCCTCTCGTTGCTATGCATCACCATGATCTTGCGTGTGCGTAGGAATTTTTTTGAATTTACTACGTTCCTCAAAAGTGGCATCCGAGCCAGGTTTTATGCGTAGATGTCATATGCACGAGTAGAACACAAGTGATTTGTGGGCGATATAAGTCATACTGCTTAACAACATGTCATACTTTGGTTCGGCGGTATTGTTGGATGAAGCGGCCCGGACCGACATTACGCGTACGCTTACGCGAGACTGGTTCTACCGACGTGCTTTGCACATAGGTGGCTAGCGGGTGTCAGTTTCTCCAACTTTAGTTGAACCGAGTGTGGCTATGCCCGGTCCTTGCGCAGGTTAAAACAACATCAACTTGACAAACTATCGTTGTGGTTTTGATGCGTACGTAAGAACGGTTCTTGCTAAGCCCGTAGCAGCCACGTAAAACTTGCAACAACAAAGTAGAGGACGTCTAACTTGTTTTTGCAGGGCATGTTGTGATGTGATATGGTCAAGACATGATGCTAAATTTTATTGAATGAGATGATCATGTTTTGTAACCGAGTTATCGGAACTGGCAGGAGCCATATGGTTGTCGCTTTATTGTATGCAATGCAATCGCCCTGTAATGCTTTACTTTATCACTAAGCGGTAGCGATAGTCGTAGAAGCATAAGATTGGCGAGATGACAATGATGCTATGATGGAGATCAAGGTGTCGCACCGGTGACGATGGTGATCATGACGGTGCTTCGGAGATGGAGATCATAAGCACAAGATGATGATGGCCATATCATATCACTTATATTGATTGCATGTGATGTTTATCTTTTATGCATCTTATCTTGCTTTGATTGATGGTAGCATTATAAGATGATCTCTCACTAAATTTCAAGATAAAAGTGTTCTCCCTGAGTATGCACTGTTGCCAAAGTTCGTCGTGCCCAGACACCACGTGATGATCGGGTGTGATAAGCTCTACGTCCATCTACATCAGGTGCAAGCCAGTTTTGCACACGCAGAATACTCAGGTTAAACTGACGAGCCTAGCATATGCAGATATGGCCTCGGAACACTGAGATCGAAAGGTCGAGCGTGAATCATATAGTAGATATGATCAACATAGTGATGTTCACCATTGGAAACTACTCCATTCACGTGATGATCGGTTATGGTTTAGTTGATTTGGATCACGTGATCACTTAGAAGATTAAAGGGATGTCTTTCTAAGTGGGAGTTCTTAAGTAATATGATTAATTGAACTTAAATTTATCATGAACTTAGTACCTGATAGTATCTTGCTTGTCTATGTTGATTGTAGATAGATGGCCCGTGTTGTTGTTTCGTTGAATTTTAATGCGTTCCTTGAGAAAGCAAAGTTGAAAGATGATGGTAGCAATTACACGGACTGGGTCCGTAACTTGAGGATTATCCTCATTGTTGCACAGAAGAGTTACGTCCTGGAAGCACCGCTAGGTGTACCACCTGCGCCAGCAACTGCAGACATTGTGAATGCCCGGCAGTCATGTGTTGATGACTACTCGATAGTTCAGTGTGCCATGCTTTAGGGCTTAGAACCGGGACTTCAATGACGTTTTGAGCATCATGGAGCATATGAGATGTTCCAAGAGTTGAAATTAATATTCTAAAAGAATGCCCGGATTGAGAGATATGAAGTCTCCCATAAGTTCTATAGCTGCAAGATGGAGGAGAATAGTTCTGTCAGTGAGCATATACTTAAGATGTCTGTGTACTGCAATCACTTGATTCAACTGGGAGTTAATCTTCCGGATGATAGCGTCATTGACAGAATTCTCCAATCACTGCCACCAAGCTACAAGAGCTTCGTGATGAACTATAATATGCAAGGGATGGATAAGACAATTCCCGAGCTCTTCGCGATGCTAAAGGCAGCGGAGGTAGAAATCAAGAAGGAGCATAAGTGTTGATGGTCAATAAGACCACCAGTTTCAAGAAAAAGGGCAAAGGGAAGAAGAAGGGGAACTTCAACAAGAACAACAAGCAAGTTGCTGCTCAGGAGAAGAAACCCAAGTCTGGACCTAAGCCTGAGACCGAGTTCTTCTACTACAAGCAGACTGGTCACTGGAAGCAGAACTGCCCCAAGTATTTGGCGGATAAGAAGGATGGCAAGGTGAACAAAGGTATATGTGATATACATGTTATTGATGTGTACCTTACTAGAGCTCGAAGTAGCACCTGGGTATTTGATACTGGTTCTGTTGCTAATATTTACAACTTGAAACAGGGACTACAGATTAAGCGAACACTGGCCAAGGACGAGGTGACGATGCGCGTGGGAAATGGTTCCAAAGTCGATGTGATTGCGGTCAGCATGCTACCTCTACATCTACCTTCGGGATTAGTTTTAGACCTAAATAATTGTTATTTGGTGCCAGCGTTGAGCATGGACATTATATCTGGATCTTGTTTGATGTGAGACGGTTATTCATTTAAATCAGAGAATAATGGTTGTTCTATTTATATGAGTAATATCTTTTATGGTCATGCACCCTTGAAGAGTGGTCTATTTTTGATGAATCTCGATAGTAGTGATACACATATTCATAATGTTGAAGCCAAAAGATGCAGAGTTAATAATGATAGTGCGACTTATTTGTGGCACTGCCGTTTAGGTCATATCAGTGTAAAGCGCATGAAGAAACTCCATACTGATGGACTTTTGGAACCATTTGATTATGAATCACTTGGTACTTGCGAACCGTGCCTCATGGACAAGATGACTAAAACACCGTTCTCCAGAACTATGGAGAGAGCAATAGATTTGTTGGAAATCATACATACAGATGAATGTGGTCCGATGAATGTTGAGGCTCGTGGCGGATATCATTATTTTCTCACCTTCACTGATGATTTAAGCAGATATGGGTATATCTACTTAACGAAGCATAAGTCTGAAACGTTTGAAAATTTCAAAGAATTTCAGAGTGAAGTTGAAAATCATCGTAACAAGAAAATAAAGTTTCTACTATCTGATCGTGGAGGAGAATATTTGAGTTACGAGTTTGGTCTACATTTGAAACAATGTGGAATAGTTTCGCAACTCACGCCACCCGGAACACCACAGCGTAATGGTGTGTCCGAACATCGTAATCATACTTTACTAGATATGGTGCGAACTATGATGTCTCTTACTGATTTACCGCTATCGTTTTGGGGTTATGCTTTAGAGACGGCCGCATTCACGTTAAATAGGGCACCATCAAAATCCGTTGAGACGACGCCTTATGAACTGTGGTTTGGCAAGAAACCCAAGTTGTCATTTCTTAAAGTTTGGGGCTGCGATGCTTATGTGAAAAAGCTTCAACCTGATAAGCTTGAACCCAAATCGGAAAAATGTGTCTTCATAGGATACCCAAAGGAGACTGTTGGGTATACCTTCTATCACAGATCCGAAGGCAAGACATTCGTTGCTAAGAATGGATCCCTTCTAGAGAAGGAGTTTCTCTCAAAAGAATTTAGTGGGAGGAAAGTAGAACTTGATGAGGTAACTATACCTGCTCCCCTATTGGAAAGTAGTTCATCACAGAAAATGGTTTCTGTGATGCCTACACCAATTAGTGAGGAAGTTAATGATGATGATCATGGAACTTCAGATCTAGTTGTTACTGAACCTCATAGATCAACCAGAGTAAGATCCGCACCAGAGTGGTACGGTAATCCTGTTCTGGAAGTCATGTTACTAGATCATGATGAACCTACGAACTATGAAGAAGCGATGGTGAGCCCAGATTCCGCAAAATGGCTTGAGGCCATGAAATCTGAGATGGGATCCATGTATGAGAACAAAGTGTGGACTTTGGTTGACTTGCCCGATGATCAGCAAGCAATTGAGAATAAATGGATCTTCAATAAGAAGACCAACGCTAACGTAATGTTACTGTTTACAAAGCTCGACTTGTTGCGAAAGGTTTTCGACAAGTTCAAGGGATTGACTACGATGAGACCTTCTCACCCGTAGTGATGCTTAAGTCTGTCCGAATCATGTTAGCAATTGCCGCATTTTATGATTATGAAATTTGGCAAATGGATGTCAAAACTGCATTCCTGAATGGATTTTTGGAAGAAGAGTTGTATATGATGCATACAGAAGGTTTTGTCGATCCAAAGGGAGCTAACAAGGTGTGCAAGCTCCAGCGATCCATTTATGGATTGGTGCAAGCCTCTCAGAGTTGGAATAAATGCTTTGATAGTGTGATCAAAGCATTTGGTTTTGTACAGACTTTTGGAGAAGCCTGTATTTACAAGAAAGTGAGTGGGAGCTCTTTAGCATTTCTGATATTATATGTGGATGACATATTACTGATTGGAAATGATATAGAATTTCTGGATAGCATCAAGGGATACTTGAATAAGAGTTTTTCAATGAAAGACCTCGGTGAAGCTGCTTACATATTGGGTATCAAGATCTATAGTGATAGATCAAGACGCTTAATTGGACTTTCACAAAGCACATACCTTGACAAAGTTTTGAAGAAGTTCAAAATGGGTCAAGCAAAGAAAGGGTTCTTGCCTGTGTTACAAGGTGTGAAGTTGAGTAAGACTCAATGCCCGACCACTGCAGAAGATAGAGAGAAAACGAAAGATGTTCCCTATGCTTCAGCCATAGGCCCTATCATGTATGCAATGCTGTGTACCAGACCTGATGTGTGCCTTGCTATAATTCTAGCAGGGAGGTACCAAAGTAATCCAGGAGTGGATAACTGGACAGCAGTCAAGAACATCCTGAAATACCTGAAAAGGACTAAGGATATGTTTCTCGTTTATGGAGGTGACAAAGAGCTCATCGTAAATGGTTACGTTGATGTAACGCCCTCGATGCGGCTATATCTCCCACATGTCGAAGCACGACTTAGAGGCATAACCGCATCGAAAGCAATGTCGCAAGTGAGGTAATCTTCACAACAACCCATGTAATAAATAAGGGAAAAGATACATAGTTGGCTTACACTCGCCACGTCACACAAATAGCACAAATATCATTTCATTCATCCAGATACACTCAAGGTCCGACTACAGAACCAAAATAAAGATAAACCCCAAATGCAACAAAGTCCCCGATCGCCCCAACTGGGCACCACTACTGATCGTATGGAAAGGAAACGTAGTACCGTCCTGAGTCCTCATCAAACTCCCACTTGAGCTCAGTCGAATCTCCTGGAACGGTATCATCGGTCCCTGCATCTAGTTTTGGAAGTAAACTGTGAGTCACGGGGACTCAACAATCTCACACCCTCGCGATCAAGACTATTTAAGATTATAGGAAGGGTAAAAGGTATGAGGTGGAGCTGCAGCAAGCGACTAGCGTATATGGTGACTAACATACGCAAATGAGAGCGAGAAGAGGGGGCAATGGCACGATCGAGTAAACTATGATCAAGAAGTGATCCTAGAACAACCAACATTCAAACATAACTCAAGACCGTGTTCTCTTCCCGGACTCCACCGAAAAGAGACCATCACGGCCACACACTCAGTTGATTCATTTTAATTAAGTTGAGTTTAAGGTTATCTACAACCGGACATTAACAAATTCCCATCTGCCCATAACCGCGGGCATGACTTTCGAAAGATCAAATCCTTGCAGGGGTGTCCCAACTTAGCCCATCACAAGCTCTCACGGTCAAGGATATTCCTTCTCCAAGACAATCCGATCAGACTCAGAATCCCGGTTACAAGACATCTCGACAATGGTAACACTAAACCAGCAAAGCCGCCCGAATGTGCCGACAAATCCCGATAGGAGCTGCACATATCTTGTTCTCAGGGCACACTCGGATAGGTCAAGCTACGAGTAAAACCAACCCTCAAGTTGCCACGAGGTGGCCCTGTAGGCTGCCCATTTCGGACCAACACTCATAGGAGCACTGGCCCAGGGGGGGTTTAAAATAAATATGACCCTCGGGCTCCGGAAACCCAAGGGAAAAGAGGCTAGGTGGCAAATGGTAAAACCAAGGTTGGGCATTGCTGGAGGAGTTTTATTCAAGGCGAACTGTCAAGGGTTTCCCATTATAACCCAACCGTGTAAGGAACGCAAAATCAAGGAACATAACACCGGTATGACGGAAACTAGGGTGGCAAGAGTGGAACAAAACACCAGGCATAAGGCCGATCCTTCCACCCTTTACCAAGTATATAGGTGCATTAAAATAGACAACATATAATAATGATATCCCAACAATAAACATGTTCCAACAAGGAAGAAACTCCAATCTTCACCTGCAACTAGCAACGCTATAAGAGGGGCTGAGCAAAGCGGTAACATAGCCAAACAACAGTTTGCTAGGACAAGGTGGGTTAGAGGTTTGACATGGCAATATGGGAGGCATTATAAGCAAGTGGTAGGTATCGTAGCATAGGCATAGCAAAAGAGCGAGCATCTAGCAAGCAAAGATAGAAGTGATTTCGAGGGTATGGTCATCTTGCCTGCAAAGTTCTCCGAGTTGACGTTAGATTGATCCTCGTAAGCATACTCAATGGGCTCCTCGATCACGTACACGTCTCCCGGCTCTACCCAAAGCAAGAACACAAGCACAGGGAGACACAATAAACCACGTGCAATGCACAAACAACATGATGCAAAACATGGCATGATATGCGGGATGCAATATGCGATGCATATGCATGATTCGGAAAGGAAAGATTGAACCTGGCCTCAACTTGGAAATTCAAGAGTGCCACTGGAAAGAGGAGTTGATTTCGGTCGAAATCAATATAAAGATCACCGGAATCGGGTGCACGGTTTGGAAATGGCAAGCAAAACAAATATGGCACCGGTCTGCGATTAACAGCACGAGGCCATCTAAATGCATCAAGAACATGCTACAACACTCTAACATAGCAACAAAATACATGGCAGGGATACACTCATGATGCTTGACAAAAGATGAACACTGAGCTATGGCTAATTCACTCAATAACCGGTTCAAACAAGCATGGAACAAGTGCAAAAGATATCAAGTTTCAGACTTTGTGAAATAAACAACATGCCAGGAATTTAACATCAGGAAGCAATGTTTAGAGCAAGAAAACAACATGCTACAGGAACATATAAAGGCAAAGCAAGGCATGGCATGAAGCTACTCAAAGCATACAACGAAAGTCCCTTACTGACCAAAAGCCAAAAGGGATCAGGAAATACAATTGCAACCACGTGAACATAGCAATTAACGTTAACAGATTCAGACTTAGTGAAAAAACTGGAACATTGCAAAACAGATATCAAGTAGGCATGTTTGCGAGCTCGACGCACTCACCACAAGGCATTGAAAGATAAACTAAGCATACACCCAGCAAGTAGACATGGCATAGAAGCTAAACATGGCAAGAACAACAACAAAGCATGCATGGATCAACTACAACAACCTCGGCGAAAATGCTTAACATGTAAACATTCTGCCAGGAACATTTTATAGCAATAGTAGAGCTCGATTGACTCAAGCTAGGGTGCTCCATAAATACAAACAAAGACATGGATGGATAGAGCACCATAATATCTACAAAACATCCTTACTGATCATGCTCAAAAGAGGCACGGATCACTAGGTATCAACATGAACACATGGCATAAAAATATAGACAGGCAAAGACTTAGAATATTTCTAAGTCCCTGAAATCAGTAACAATAAGTAAGCTACTTTGCATGCTTGTGCTAGTCACCACAGAGATCACAAAAATACATGGCATACACCCCTGTAAAGATGGCATGGCATACTTCAAAACTCATGTAGAGCTCAAAATCATAGCATGCACACATCAATCATGGCAAAAATGACAAATATCCAATTACTGATATGAAGCTGAAACTAACAGAAACTAGCACTCTTCCAACAGCATTTAGGGCACCATGATGAACTCAAATGAACATGATGCAATGAGATGAAATGAAGTACTCATCGATACGAACATTTTGATATGCTACGCGCACGAATCGGAGCAACGGTTGCACAGTTATGACATGTCAAAGTATGCACAAAACATTAGGGTTCGGGGAGAAAGTCAACCGATCCAAAACTCCAGATCCAGATCCGGTTTGCACGCGGATCGGGGTTGCCGGAACAGTAGCCGTCGGAGGTCACCGGAGCTGTAGATCGCTGTCGGACTCGAGGAGAAGGGAGGAGGGGTCACCGGACTTGCGAGACGGCGCCAGCGTCGGAGAGGAGATGCGGGGCGGCGAGGTGCAGTCGGTGGAGGACGGCATCGCCGGAGCTGGGCGGTCACCGGCGATGGAGTGGATCACTGGACAGCAGTCAAGAACATCCTGAAATACCTGAAAAGGACTAATTATGTTTCTCGTTTATGGAGGTGACAAAGAGCTCATCGTAAATGGTTACGTTGATGTAACGCCCTCGATGCGGCTATATCTCCCACGTGTCGAAGCATGACTTAGAGGCATAACCGCATTGAAAGGAATGTCGCAAGTGAGGTAATCTTCACAACAACCCATGTAATAAATAAGGGAAAAGATACATAGTTGGCTTACACTCGCCACGTCACACAAATAGCACAAATATCATTTCATTCATCCAGATACACTCAAGGTCCGACTACAGAACCAAAATAAAGATAAACCCCAAATGCAACAAAGTCCCCGATCGCCCCAACTAGGCACCACTACTGATCGTCTGGAAAGGAAACGTAGTATCGTCCTGAGTCCTCATCAAACTCCCACTTGAGCTCAGTCGAATCTCCTGGAACGGTATCATCGGTCCCTGCATCTGGTTTTGGAAGTAAACTGTGAGTCACGGGGACTCTGCAATCTCACACCCTCGCGATCAAGACTATGTAAGCTTATAGAAAGGGTAAAAGGTATGAGGTGGAGCTGCAGCAAGCGACTAGCATATATGGTGACTAACATACGCAAATGAGAGCGAGAAGAGGGGGCAAAGGCACGATCGAGTAAACTATGATCAAGAAGTGATCCTAGAACAACCTACGTTCAAACATAACTCGAGACTGTGTTCTCTTCCCGGACTCTGCCGAAAAGAGACCATCACGGCCACACACTCAGTTGATTCATTTTAATTAAGTTGAGTTTAAGGTTATCTACAACCGGACATTAGCAAATTCCCGTCTGCCCATAACCGCGGGCATGACTTTCGAAAGATCAAATCCCTGCAGGGGTGTCCCAACTTAGCCCATCACAAGCTCTCACGGTCAATGAAGGATATTCCTTCTCCCAAGACAATCCGATCAGACTCAGAATCCCGGTTACAAGACATCTCGACAATGGTAAAACTAAACCAGCAAAGCCGCCCGAATGTGCCGACAAATCCCGATAGGAGCTGCACATATCTCGTTCTCAGGGCACACTCGGATAGGTCAAGCTACGAGTAAAACCAACCCTCAAGTTGCCCCGAGGTGGCCCCGCAGGCTGCCCATTTCGGACCAACACTCATAGGAGCACTGGCCCAGGGGGGGTTTAAAATAAAGATGACCCTCGGGCTCCGGAAACCCAAGGGAAAATAGTCTAGGTGGCAAATGGTAAAACCAAGGTTGGGCATTTCTGGAGGATTTTTATTCAAGGCGAACTGTCAAGGGGTTCCCATTATAACCCAACCGTGTAAGGAAC
The DNA here is from genome assembly GCF_003073215.2 of Triticum urartu. NCBI lineage: Eukaryota > Viridiplantae > Streptophyta > Magnoliopsida > Poales > Poaceae > Triticum > Triticum urartu. The sequence goes on from NC_053024.1 coordinate 540,889,878, forward strand.
GTAAAATCAAGGAACATAACACCGGTATGACGGAAACTAGGGCGGCAAGAGTGGAACAAAACACCAAGCATAAGGCCGAGCCTTCCAACCTTTACCAAGTATATAGGTGCATTAAAATAGACAAGATATAATAATGATATCCCAACAACAAACATGTTCCAACAAGGAAGAAACTCCAATCTTCACCTGCAACTAGCAACGCTATAAGAGGGGCTGAGCAAAGCGGTAACATAGCCAAACAACAGTTTGCTAGGACAAGGTGGGTTAGAGGTTTGACATGGCAATATGGGAGGCATTATAAGCAAGTGGTAGGTATCGTAGCATAGGCATAGCAAAAGAGCGAGCATCTAGCAAGCAAAGATAGAAGTGATTTCGAGGGTATGGTCATCTTGCCTGCAAAGTTCTCTGAGTTGACGTTAGATTGATCCTCGTAAGCGTACTCAACGGGCTCCTCGATCATGTACACGTCTCTCGGCTCTACCCAAAGCAAGAACACAAGCACAGGGAGACACAATCAACCACGTGTAATGCACAACCAACATGATGCAAAACATGGCATGATATGCGGGATGCAATATGCGATGCATATGCAAGATTCGGAAAGGAAAGATTGAACCTGGCCTCAACATGGAAATTCAAGAGTGCCACTGGAAAGAGGAGTTGATTTCGGTCGAAATCGATATAAAGATCACCGGAATCGGGTGCACGGTTTGGAAATGGCAAGCAAAACAAATATGGCACCGGTCTGCGATTAACAGCACGAGGCCATCTAAATGCATCAAGAACATGCTACAGCACTCTAACATAGCAACAAAATACATGGCAGGGATCCACTCATCATTCTTGACAAAAGATGAACACTGAGCTACGGCTAATTCACTCAATAACCGGTTCAAACAAGCATGGAACAAGTGCAAAAGATATCAAGTTTCAGACTTTGTGAAATAAACAACATGCCAGGAATTTAACATCAGGAAGCAATGTTTAGAGCAAGAAAACAACATGCTACAGGAATATATAAAGGCAAAGCAAGGCATGGCATGAAGCTACTCAAAGTATACAACGAAAGTCCCTTACTGACCAAAAGCCAAAAGGGATCAGGAAATACAATTGCAACCACGTGAACATAGCAATTAACGTTAACAGATTCAGACTTAGTGAAAAAACTGGAACATTGCAAAACAGATATCAAGTAGGCATGTTTGCGAGCTCGACGCACTCACCACAAGGCATTGAAAGATAAACTACTAAGCATACACCCAGCAAGTAGACATGGCATAGAAGCTAAACATGGCAAGAACAACAACAAAGCATGCATGGATCAACTACAACAACCTAGACGAAAATGCTTAACATGTAAACATTCTGCCAGGAACATTTTATAGCAATAGGTAGAGCTCGATTGACTCAAGCTAGGGTGCTCCATAAATACAAACAAAGACATGGATGGATAGAGCACCACAATATCTACAAAACATCCTTACTGATCATGCTCAAAAGAGGCACGGATCACTAGGTATCAACATGAACACATGGCATAAAAATATAGACAGGCAAAGAGTTAGAATATTTCTAAGTCCCTGAAATCAGTAACAATAAGTAAGCTACTTTGCATGCTTGTGCTAGTCACCACAGATATCACAAAAATACATGGCATACACCCCTGTAAAGATGGCATGGCATACTTCAAAACTCATGTAGAGCTCAAAATCATAGCATGCACACATCAATCATGGCAAAAATGACAAATATTCAATTACTGATATGAAGCTGAAACTAACAGAAACTAGCACTCTTCCAACAGCATTTAGGGCACCAAGATGAACTCAAATGAACATGATGCAATGAGATGAAATGAAGTACTCATCGATACGAACATTTCGATATGCTACACGCACGAATCGGAGCAACGGTTGCATAGTTATGACATGTCAAAGTATGCACAAAACATTAGGGTTCGGGGAGAAAGTCAACCGATCCAAAACTCCAGATGTAGATCCGGTTTGCACGCGGATCGAAGTCACCAGAACAGTAGCCGCCGGAGGTCGCTAGAGCTGTAGATCGATGTCGGAGTCGAGGAGAAGGGAGGAGGGGTCGCCGGACTTGCAGGACGGCGCCAGCGCCGGAGAGGAGATGCGGGGCGGCGAGGTGCAGTCGGTGGAGGACGGCGTCGCCGGAGCGGGGCGGTCGCCGGCGATGGAGTGGATCACTGGACAACAGTCAAGAACATCCTGAAATACCTGAAAAGGACTAAGGATATGTTTCTCGTTTATGGAGGTGACAAAGAGCTCATCGTAAATGGTTACGTTGATGTAACGCCCTCGATGCGGCTATATCTCCCACGTGTCGAAGCACGACTTAGAGGCATAACCGCATTGAAAGCAATGTCACAAGTGAGGTAATATTCACAACAACCCATGTAATAAATAAGGGAAAAGATACATAGTTGGCTTACACTCGCCACGTCACACAAATAGCATAAATATCATTACATTCATCTAGATACACTCAAGGTCCGACTACGGAACCAAAATAAAGATAAACCCCAAATGCAACAAAGTCCCCGATCGCCCCAACTGGGCACCACTACTGATCGTCTAGAAAGGAAACGTAGTATCGTCCCGAGTACTCATCAAACTCCCACTTGAGCTTAGTCGAATCTCCTAGAACGGTATCATCAGTCCCAGCATCTGGTTTTGGAAGTAAACTGTGAGTCACAGGGACTCTGCAATCTCACACCCTCGCGATCAAGACTATTGAAGTTTATAGAAAGGGTAAAAGGTATAAGGTGGAGCTGCAGCAAGTGACTAGCATATATGGTGACTAACATACGCAAATGAGAGCAAGAAGAGGGGGCAAAGGCACGATCGAGTAAACTATGATCAAGAAGTGATCCTAGAACAACCTACGTTCAAACATAACTCGAGACTGTGTTCTCTTCCCGGACTCTGCCGAAAAGAGACCATCACGGCCACACACTCAGTTGATTCATTTTAATTAAGTTGAGTTTAAGGTTATCTACAACCGGACATTAGCAAATTCCCATCTGCCCATAACCACGGGCACGACTTTCGAAAGATCAAATCCCTGCAGGGGTATCCCAACTTAGCCCAGCACAAGCTCTCACGGTCAACGAAGGATATTCCTTCTCCCAAGACAATCCGATCAGACTCAGAATCCCGGTTACAAGACATCTCGACAATGGTAAAACTAAACCAGCAAAGCCGCCCGAATGTGCCGACAAGTCCCGATAGGAGCTGCACATATCTCGTTCTCAGGGCACACTCGGATAGGTCATGCTACGAGTAAAACCAACCCTGAAGTTGCCCCAAGGTGGCCCCGCAGGCTGCCCATTTCGGACCAACACTCATAGGAGCACTGGCCCAGGGGGGTTTAAAATAAAGATGACCCTCGAGCTCCGGAAACCCAAGGGAAAGTAGGCTAGGTGGCAAATGGTAAAACCAAGGTTGGGCATTGCTGGAGGAGTTTTATTCAAGGCGAACTGTCAAGGGGTTCCCATTATAACCCAACCGTGTAAGGAACGCAAAATCAAGGATCATAACACCGGTATGACGGAAACTAGGGCGGCAAGAGTGGAACAAAACACCAGGCATAAGGCTGAGCCTTCCACCCTTTACCAAGTATATAGGTGCATTAAAATAGACAAGATATAATAATGATATCCCAACAATAAACATGTTCCAACAAGGAACAAACTCAAATCTTCACCTGCAACTAGCAACGCTATAAGAGGGGCTGAGCAAAGCGGTAACATAGCCAAACAACAGTTTGCTAGGACAAGGTGGGTTAGAGGTTTGACATGGCAATATGGGAGGCATTATAAGCAAGTGGTAGGTATCGTAGCAGAGGCATAGCAAAAGAGCGAGCATCTAGCAAGCAAAGATAGAAGTGATTTCGAGGGTATGGTCATCTTGCCTGCAAAGTTCTCCGAGTTGACGTTAGATTGATCCTCGTAAGCGTACTCAACGGGCTCCTCGATCACATACTCGTCTCCCGGCTCTACCCAAAGCAAGAAAACAAGCAAAGGGAGACACAATCAACCACGTGCAATGCACAAACAACATGATGCAAAACATGGCATGATATGCGGGATGCGATATGCGATGCATATGCATGATTCGGAAAGGAAAGATTGAACCTGGCCTCAACATGGAAATCCAAGAGTACCACTGGAAAGAAGTGTTGATTTCGGTCAAAATCGATATAAAGATCACCGGAATCGGATGCACGGTTTGGAAATGGCAAGCAAAACAAATATGGCACCAGTCTGCGATTAACAGCACGAGGCCTTCTAAATGCATCAAGAACAACATGCTACAGCACTCTAACATAGCAACAAAATACATGGCAGGGATCCACTCATCATGCTTGACAAAAGATGAACACTAAGCTATGGCTAATTCACTCAATAACCGGTTCAAACAAGCATGGCAAAAGTGCAAAAGATATCAGGTTTCAGACTTTGTGAAATAAACAACATGCTACAACAAAAGTCAATGTTTCCTAATTTAACATCAGGAAGCAATGTTTAGAGCAAGAAAACAACATGCTACAGGAACATATCAAGGCAAAGAAAGGCATGGCATGAAGCTACTCAAAGCATACAACAAAAGTCCCTTACTGACCATAAGCCAAAAGGGATCAGGAAATACAATTACAACCACGTGAACATAGCAATTAACGTTAACAGATTCAGACTTTTGAAAAAACTGGAACATGGCAAAACAGATATCAAGTAGGCATGTTTGCAAGCTCGACGCACTCACCACAAAGCATTGCAAGATAAACTAAGCATACACCCAGCAAGTAGACATGTCATAGAAGCTAAACATGGCAAGAACAACAACAAAGCATGCATTGATCAACTACAACAACCTCGGCGAAAATGCTTAACATGTAAACATTCTGCCAGGAACATTTTATAGAAAAAGTAGAGCTCGATTGACTCAAGCTAGGGTCCTCCATAAATGCAAACAAAGACATGGATGGATATAGCACCCCAATATCTACAAAACATCCTTACTGATCATGCTCAAAAGAGGCACACATCACTAGGTATCAACATGAACACATGGCATAAAAATATAGACAGGGCAAAGACTTAGAATATTTCTAAGTCTCTGAAATCAGTAACAATAAGTAAGCTACTTTGCATGCTTGTGCTAGTCACCACAGAGATCACAAAAATACATGGCATACACCCCTGTAAAGATGGCATGGCATACTTCAAAACTTATGTAGAGCTCAAGATCATACCATGCACACATCAATCATGGCAAAAATGACAAATATCCAATTACTGATATGAAGCTGAAACTAATAGAAACTAGCACTCTTCCAACAGAAGTTAGGGCACCAAGATGAACTTAAATTAACATGATGCAATGAGATGAAATGAAGTACTCATTGATACGAACATTTTGATATGCTACACGCACGAATCGGAGCAACGGTTGCAGAGTTATGACATGTCAAAGTATGCACAAAACATTAGGGTTTGGGGAGAAAGTCAACCGATCCAAAACTCCAGATCCAGATCCGGTTTGCACGCAGATCGAGGTCGCTGGAACAATAGCCGCCGGAGGTCGCCGGATCTGTAGACGGCTGCCGGAGTCGAGGAGAAGGGAGGAGGGATCGCCGGACTTGCGGGACGGTGCCGGCGTCAGAGAGGAGATGTGGGGCGGCGAGGTGCAGTCGGTGGAGGACGGCGTCGCCGGAGCGGGCGGTCACCGGCGATGGCGCATGGTGGCGCCAGGCGGCTCGGGTGGCCGGTCGCGAGGAGGAAGACGATGGGGCTTGCGGGCGCGAGGGGAACGGGCCGCGGGGGCCGGCCACGGGCTTCGGCGGGCCCTGCGCGGTCGGCGGCGGAGTGGGGCGCGCCCGCCATTTGGCGCGACGGGATAGGCGGCCGGCGGTCTCGTCCGACGCGGGCAGACGTTGTCCGGCGCGCTGCGGGGGAAATTGCTAGGGTTAGGGGGGAGGAGACCCGGGATTTCGTGGAGGGATCTATTTATAGAGGTAGGATGAGTTAGGAGGCTCCAAATTGAGCACGGTTTGCGGCCACGCGATCGTGATCGAATGGCCTAGGTGATATAAGGGGTTTAGTTGGGTTTTGGCCACTTTGAAGGGGTGTTGGGCTGCAACACACACGAGGCCTTTTCGGTCCCTCGGTTAACCGTTGGAGTATCAAACGAAGTCCAAATGGCACGCAACTTGACAGGCGGTCTACCGGTAGTAAACCAAGGCCGCTTGGAAAGTCTCGGTCCAATCCGAGAACGTTTAACACCCGCACACGAAAAGAGGTAGAAAGGGACACCGGAGAACAAAGGAGCACCAGAATGCAAACCGGACAACGGGGAAAATTCTCAGATGCATGAGACGAACACGTATGCAAATGCAATGCACATGATGACATGACATGAGATGCATGGCAACGACAAAACAACACGAAGGCAAAAACCTGACAACAAGGAAATAACATAACTTAGTGCAGGAAACGGCAAGAGTTGGAATACAAATATGGCAAGTTACATACGGGGTGTTATAGTTGATGCAAGCTTTGACACTGACCCGGACGATTCTAAATCGCAAACCGGATACATGTTTACATTGAACGGTGGAGCTGTCAGTTGGTGCAGTTCTAAACAAAGCGTCATGGCAGGATCTATGTGTGAAGCGGACTACATATCTACATCGGAAGCAGCAAATGAAGGAGTCTGGATGAAGGAGTTCATATCCGATCTAGGTGTCGTACCTGGTGCATCGGGTCCAATGAAAATCTTTTGTGACAATACCGGTGCAATTGCCTTGGCGAAGGAATCCAGATTTCACAAGAGAACCAACCACATCAAGAGATGCTTCAATTCCATCCGGGATCTTGTCCAGGTGGGAGACATAGAAATTTGCAAGATACATACGGATCTGAATGTTGCAGACCCGTTGACTAAGCCTCTTCCACGAGCAAAACATGATCAACACCGAGGCTCCATGGGAGTTAGAATCATTACTGTGTAATCTATATTATTGACTCTAGTGCAAGTGGGAGACTGAAGGAAATATGCCCTAGAGGCAATAATAAAGTTATTATTTATTTCCTTATATCATGATAAATGTTTATTATTCATGCTAGAATTGTATTAACCGGAAACATAATACATGTGTGAATACATAGAAAAACAGAGTGTCACTAATATGCCTCTACTTGACTAGCTCCTTGATCATAGATGGTTAAGTTTCCTAGCCATTGACATGGGTTGTCATTTGATTAACGGGATCACATCATTAGGAGAATGATGTGATTGACATGACCCATTCCGTTAGCTTAGCACACGATCGTTTAGTATGTTGCTATTGCTTTCTTCATAACTTATACATGTTCCTATGACTATGAGATTATGCAACTCCCGTTTACTGGAGGAACACTTTGTGTGCTACCAAACATCACAACGTAACTGGGTGATTATAAAGGTGATCTACAGGTGTCTCCAAAGGTACTTGTTGGGTTGGCGTATTTCGAGATTAGGATTTGTCACTCCGATTGTCGGAGAGGTATCTCTGGGCCCTCTCGGTAATGCACATCACTTAAGCCTTGCAAGCATTGCAAGCATTGCAACTAATGAGTTAGTTGCGGGATGATGTATTACAGAACGAGTAAAGAGACTTGCCGGTAACGAGATTGAACTAGGTATTGAGATACCGACGATCGAATCTCGGGCAAGTAACATACCGATGACAAAGGGAACAACGTATGTTGCTATGCGGTCTGACCGATAAAGATCTTCGTGGAATATGTGGGTGCCAATATGAGCATCCAGGTTCCGCTATTGGTTATCGACCGGAGACGTGTCTCGGTCATGTCTACATAGTTCTCGAACCCATAGGGTCCGCACGCTTAACGTTTCGATGACAGTTATATTGTGAGTTTATATGTTTTGATGTACCGAAAGTTGTTCGAAGTCCCGGATGTGACCACGGACATGACCATGACTCTCGAAATGGCCGAGACATGAAGATTGATATATTGGAAGCCTATGTTTGGATATCGGAAGTGTTCCGGGTGAAATCGGGATTTTGCCGGAGTACCGGGAGGTTACCGGAACCCCCCGGGGACTTAATGGGCCTTAGTGGGCCTTGGTGGAAGAGAGGAGAGGCGGCCATGGCAAGGGACGCGCGCCCCTCCCCCTAGTCCGAATAGGACAAGGAGAAGGGGGCGGCGCCCCCCTTCCTTCTTCTCCTCCACCTCTTTCCCCTCTGTCTCCTAGTCCAACAAGGAAAAGGGGGGAGTCGTACTCCCGGTGGGAGTAGGACTCCTCCTGGCGCGCCCTCTCTCCTGGCCGGCCGCACCCCCCTTGCTCCTTTATATACGGGGGCAGGGGGCACCCCAAAGACACAACAATTGATCTGTTTGATCTTTTAACCGTGTGCCGTGCCCCCCTCCACCATAGTCCACCTTGATAATATTGTAGCGGTACTTAGGCGAAGCCCTGCGTCGGTAGAACATCATCACCGTCACCATGCCGTCGTGCTGACGAAACTCTCCCTCAACACTCGGCTGGATCGGATTTCAAGGGACGTCATCGGGCTGAACGTGTGCTGAACTCGGAGGTGCCGTGCGTTCGGTACTTGATCGGTCGGATCATGAAGACGTACGACTACATCAACCGCGTTGTGCTAACTCTTCCGCTTTCGGTCTACGAGGGTACGTGGACAACACTCTCCCCTCTCATTGCTATGCATCACCATGATCTTGCATGTGCGTAGGAATTTTTTTTGAAATTACGACATTCCCCAACACCTGAGCCAGCTCCGTACACATTGCCGCACCTGCTTCAGAACGTGTGGCGACGACTCTATCCATAGGGTGCTGGTCCAGAGTATCAGGTGTATCGGGAGCATCTAGATGGAGCATTGTACGAGGATTATGCTGAGGTCACTCTACACCACAGTTCCCCTTCCGGCGCTTACACTCGTTCTACTAAGGGTGGTCTCGCTTCTATGCCGTCTCAGGCAGTCCAGTTTGCTGCAATCAAAGCTCTTATAGACTTGCACTACAATGAGATTCGCATGCACACCCACCCAGGTTTCTTTTACTACCCATCTCTGCACGAGAATGGGTGTATCCATTTTCCTTTTATTAATCTGGCGTGTGATCGTCCTACTAGCCACCTTTCCTGTTATATCACTGCCAGTTATCTCCTGAACTACGAGTTAGATCGGGAGCTAACTCGCGCCCGGATAGCTCTCGCCGCTGCTCGTAATAGGAACCCTCTCCCTACTGTCAGTTTCACTCCATACGTTCCTCCAGCCTCTGCCACCACTCAGAGTACCACTACCCCTTTGGCAGTAAACCCTCGCAGTGCTCCTGCTGCGTGGGCTTCCCTTGTCGCTACTCCCGCAGCTCCTATGCTTAGATCCCATTCTGCACCTGCCCCTAGGGGAGAGTGTTCGAGGCAGCGTCGTCGCATCTCGGTTAACCAGGAGGTCACCACTATCAGTTCAGCATCTGGGTCCGGTTCAAGAGAGGAGCCCACGGCAACACCATCCGAGTAGTAGATTGCTAGAGTATCTCCAACGACATGAGTATGATGTATGGATGTAGTCGCACGTGTTATGATGCTTAGTTTCATGTATGAGGGTAGTGACCCTGCCATGATGTTTAACTCTTATGTTGAGTCTATGTATAATTATGTTGGAACTCTCATTTTATTCGCCTTGGTTTCTTTCCCAGTTTTCTTCTGGTTTTGTCACTGGCTTCCTCCCATTTTTGGATATTTCTCATCGCGGTTGCTTTGCATTGGGAAACTAAATAATAGGATGCCGCGGGGAGGCAGCAGTAGCCAAGCTTGTGAGTATGTCCCTGTTCGTCACTCCAAAAGACAGGCAGGACATTCCCCCGAGTCGTACCAGCCACCTCCGCCTCCACCGCCACATCCGCCTTCTACTGAGCAAATCATGTGAATGTTTGAAGAAAGAAGGAACAACGATCTGATGGAACTACTGAAAAGTGTGCAAGTAAAGGTTGGGCAGAATGGACATCAGAATGGTCATTACTCCAAGCTGTCAGATTTTCAGCGAACCAAGCCTCCCAGTTCCAGTCAAGTTATTGATCCATTGGACGTTGATGATTGGTTAAGGACTATTGAGAAGAAACTGGAAATTGCTCTCATTGAAGAAGGAGACAAGGTTCCTTTTGCAACACATTATGTTGAAGGAGCTGCCGCGATATGGTGGGATAATGCTAAGGCCATGTGGACCGCGGATGAGGAAATTACTTCAAGGATCATTTCCGCAAGTATCATATTCCCTCCGGAATTATGAAAATCAAGCAGCGCAAATTCCTCTCTCTCACTCAGGGAAGCATGTCAGTCAGCGAGTACCTAAATAAATTCAACCATTTGGCCCTCTATTCACTCTATGATGTGGCCACCGAAGAACGGAAGGTCGACAAATTTCTTGCAGGACTAAATCAGCATCTGAGGTGCACTCTCAACATGTTTGATTTTCCGTATTTCCAAAGTCTAGTAAACAAGGCTCTCATCGCAGAAAGGGAACACAAGCTCATGCACAACAACAAGCCAGCTAATAATGATCACAAGCGCAAATTTGAGCCTAAGAAGGATATGCAACCCATGCAGAAGGCTCGTACGTGGCAACAGACTCAGGTTGAGTACAAACCCAACTGGAAGCAAAATGTCAACAAGACCACCACTCAATCAAGGATATCGTGACCAGCCCGGTACGTGAAGATTGTCAGCGCAACAATTCCTCTTTCAGTTGTGGGTAAACCGGACATTACGCTAGACAGTGCCCCAAGAACGGCAAGCCAACGGCTCCATTCCGTCCGCAAGTCAACTATCTAGAGCCATATCCTGGCCCAAGTGCCATCCAAGGGCAAATCCATCATATCTCCGCTGATGAAGCCCAAGAAGACCCGGAAGTTGTCATTGGTATCTTCCCTATTAATAAAATACCTGCCATAATTTATTTTGACTCTGGGCTTCCCACTCTTTTATTTCGCGGAGTTTTGTTGCCCAAAACAAATTTCCTTGCTTGATTTTGGGAAAACATATGTTGGTACAATCCCCGGGATCCTTGCTCAGAAGCAATCTAGTTTGCCGTAATCTGGAAATTGATATCAAGGGGGTTGATACGTCTCCAACGTATCTATAATTTTTGATTGCTCCATGCTATATAATCTACTATTTTAGACATTATTGGGCTTTATTTTCCACTTTTATATTTTTTTTGGGACTAACCTATTAACCGGAGGCCCAGCCCAGAATTGCTATTTTTTTCCTGTTTTAGGTCTTCGAAGAAAAGGAATATCAAACGGAGTCCAAACGGAATGAAACCTTCGGAAACATGATTTTCTCATCAGATAAGATCCAGGAGACTTGGACCCTCCGTCAAGAAAGTCACGAGGGTGGAGGGTGCCCCCCCTAGGGGGCGCCCCCGCCTCGTGGGCCCCTCGAAGCTCCACCGACGTACTTCTTCCTCCTATATATATCCACGTACCCCCAAACGACCGGGGACGGAGCCAAAAACCTAATTCCACCGCTGCAACTTTCTGTATCCACGAGATCCTATCTTGGGGCCTGTTCTGGAGCTCCGCCGGAGGGGGCATCGATCACGGAGGGCTTCTACATCATCATCCAAGCCCCTTCGATGAAGTGTGAGTAATTTACTTCAGACCTACGGGTCCATAGCTAGTAGCTAGATGGCTTCTTCTCTCTTTTTGGATCTCAATACAATGTTCTCCCCCTCTCTCGTGGAGATCTATTCGATGTAATCTTCTTTTTGCGGTGTGTTTGTTGAGACCGATGAATTGTGTGTTTATGATCCAGTCTATCTATGAATAATATTTGAATCTTCTCTGAATTCTTTTATGTATGATTGGTTATCTTTGCAAGTCTCTTCGAATTATCAGTTTGGTTTGGCCTACTAGATTGGTTTTTCTTGCCATGGGAGAAGTGCTTAGCTTTGGTTTCAATCTTGCGGTGTCCTTTCCTAGTGACAGAAGGGGCAGCAAGGCACGTATTGTATTGTTTCCATCGAGGATAACAAGATGGGTTTTTTTAATCATATTGCATGAAACTATCCCTCTACATCATGGCATCTTGCTTAAGGCGTCACTCTGTTCTTAACTTAATACTCTAGATGCATGCTGGATAGCGGTCGATATGTGGAGTAATAGTAGTAGATGCAGAATCGTTTCGGTCTACTTGTCTCGGACGTGATGCCTATATACATGATCATACCTAGATACTCTCATAACTATGCTCAATTCTATCAATTGCTCGACAGTAATTTGTTCACCCACCGTAGAATACTTATGCTCTTGAGAGAAGCCACTAGTGAAACCTATGGCCCCCGGGTCTCTTTCTCATCATATCAATCTCCATCACTTTATTATTGCTTTGCTTTTACTTTTTACTTTGCATCTCTATACCAAAATACCAAAAATATTATTTATCATCTCTATCAGATCTCACTTTCGTAAGTGACCGTGAAGGGATTGTCAACCCCTAAGCGTGTTGGTTGCATTGAGCTATTGTTTTTGTGTAGGTACGAGGGACTCGAGCGTAGCCTCCTACTGGATTGATACTTGGTTCTCAAAAACTGAAGGAAATACTTACGCTACTTTGCTGCATCATCCCCTCCTGTTCGGGGAAATCCAATGCAGTGCTCAAGAGGTAGCAAGAACAATTTCTGGCGCCGTTGCCGGGGAGTCTACGCAAAAGTCAACATACCAAGTACCCATCACAATCCCTATCTCCCGCATTACATTATTTGCCATTTGCCTCTCGTTTTCCTCTCCCCCACTTCACCCTTGCCGTTTTATTCGCCCTCTCTCTCTCTATCCTCCCCCTCTCTCTCTATTTGCCTCTTTTGCCCGTTTGCTTTTTGTTTGCTCGTGTGTTAGTTTGCTAGCTTGTTGTTATGTCAAGTCCTTTACCTTCTGCCCCTATGTCTGAAATTGGGGAAATTATTGTCGATATGGACAATAATAATATCATGAAAAATTCCGATGCTCCTGCTAAAGAACCTACCATCTTTCATACAAAAAAATTCCGTGTTGGTAGTGGTAATATTATTGGAAAATGAGTTATTCAAGATTTATTTACTTGTGCCGGTGCTTTACCTTCTATGGGTAGTTCTATCCTTCACAGAACTAGTAGTCTTGCGGACGCTATTGCCATGCTTGTAGTTGAACTTGAAAGACAATTCATGCACATGCATCCTTCCATACAAATGATTTTTTGGAATTCTCTAATATTGAGCATTCTTCTGTTAAGCGTGTCGCTACTCTCTTTTGGGCTCATGAGTTTAGATTCATAATAAAAGAAGCCAAAGAAATCTTTGCGCATTATAGGGTGGATGCTTGCCGTCCTCCCATAGAGGCTATCCTCTTTGATCAAGAAGAAATAATGTGTTTTCAATCTCTAGACTATGTTGCTTTCAATGAAAATCTTAGAAAAAGGGTTCCTACCAATGTTTTAGTTGATAAAATTTCTGAACTTAATGATGATTTGGCTGTTCATAATAATGAACTAGGACATTCTCTTGAATATAGGCTCACAAAGTTCTTTCAAAAGAAAGCTTATAATGATGAATTGGTTGTGCATTATGAAGGACCAAAGGAGGAACCTATACCTCCCAAGGTTGATCTTGGGGACTTTTGTCCCGTTAAATTTAGCCCTTTTGATTACTTTTTCTTGCCTCAAAGAAAACTTTCTGCCGAACATATAGAATATGAAATGAGTTTTAATAATCTATCTTACTATTATGGCGATACCTAGATCTATTCTTGCTTGTTATGCCTAGCTAGGGGCGTTAAACGATAGCGCTTGTTGGGAGGCAACCCAATTTTATTTTTATTCCTTGCTTTTTGTTCCTGTTTAGTAATAAATAAATTATTTAGCCTCTGTTTTGGTTGTGTTTTTTGTGTTTAATTTGTGTTTGTGCCAAGTAGAACCGTTGGGAAGACTTGGGGAAAGTCTTGTTGAACTTGCTGTAAAAAACAGAAACTTTAGCGCTCACGAGAACTGCTGTAATTTTTATTTGGAGAGTGCTATTTAGTTAATTATTTTTGCAGATGATTAATGGATAACTTCCTCAAGTCCAGAAATTTATTTGAAATTTTTTGGGGTTCCAGATCTTGCGCTAGCTACAGATTACTACAGACTGTTCTGTTTTTGACAGATTCTGTTTTTCGTGTGTTGTTTGCTTATTTTGATGAATCTATGGCTAGTAAAATAGTTTATAATCCATAGAGAAGTTGTAATACATTAGGTATAACACCAATATAAATAAAGAATGAGTTCATTACAGTACCTTGAAGTGGTCTTTTGTTTTCTTTCGCTAACGGAGCTCATGAGATTTTCTACTTTAAGTTTTGTGTTGTGAAGTTTTCAAGTTTTGGGTAAAGATTTGATGGATTATGGAACAAGAAGTGGCAAGAGCCTAAGATTGGGGATTCCCATGGCACCCCCAAGATAATCTAAGGACACCTAAAATCCAAAGCTTGGGGATACCCCGGAAGGCATCCCCTCTTTTGTCTACTTCTATCGGTAACTTTACTTGGAGCTATATTTTTATTCACCACATGATATGTGTTTTGCTTGGAGCGTCTTTTATGATTTGAGTCTTTGCTTATTAGTTTACCACAATCATCCTTTCTGTACACACCTTTTGAGAGAGCCATACATGATTTGGAATTTGATAGAATACTCTATGTGCTTCACTTATATCTTTTGAGCTTTATAGTTTTGCTCTAGTACTTCACTTATATCTTTTAGAGCACGGTGGTGGATTTGTTTTATAGAAACTATTGATCTCTCATGCTTCACTTAGATTATTTTGAGAGTCTTAATAGCATGGTAATTTTCTTAAAATCCTAATATGCTTGGTATGCAAGATTAATAATAAAACTTTCGTATGAGTGTGTTGAATACTAAGAAAAGTTTGATGCTTGATGATTGTTTTGAGATATGGAGGTAATAATATCAAAGTCATGCTAGTTTTGTGAAATTGAGAAGTACTTGTGTTGAAGTTTGCAAGTCCCGTAGCATGCACATATGGTAAACGTTATGCAACAAATTTGAAGCATGAGGTGTTATTTGATTGTCTTCCTTATGAGCGGCGGTCGGGGATGAGCGATGGTCTTTTCCTACCAATCTATCCCCCTAGGAGCATGCGCGCAGTGCCGAGGTTTTTGATGACTTGTAGATTTTTGCAATAAGTATGTGAGTTCTTTATGACTAATGTTGAGTCCATGGATTATACGCACTCTCACCCTTCCATCCTTGCTAGCCTCTTCGGTACCGTGCATTGCCCTTTCTCACATTGAGAGTTGGCGCAAACTTCGCCGGTGCATCCAAACCCCATGATATGATACGCTCTTTCACACATAAACCTCCTTATATCTTCCTCAAAACAGCCACCATACCTACCTATTATGGCATTTCCATAGCCATTCCGAGATATATTGACATGCAACTTTCCACCGTTCCGTTTATCATGACACATTCATCATTGTCATATTGCTTAGCATGATCATGTAGTTGACATCGAATTTGTGGCAAAGCCACCGTTCATAATTCTTTCATACATGTCACTCATGAGTCCTTGCATATCAGGTACACCGCCGGAGGCATTCATATAGAGTCATATTTTGTTCTAAGTATCGAGTTGTAATTGTTGAGTTGTAAGAAAATAAAAGTGTGATGATCATCATTATTAGAGCATTGTCCCAGTAAGGAAAGGATGATGGACACTATGATTCCCCCACAAGTTGGGATGAGACTCCGGACGAAAAAATGAAAGAAAGAAAAGAGGCCATAAAAAAGAGAGAAAAAGAGAGAAGGGACAATGTTACTATCCTTTTACCACACTTGTGCTTCAAAGTAGCACCATGATCTTCATAGTAGAGAGTCTCTCATATTATCACTTTCATATACTAGTGGGAATTTTTCATTATAGAACTTGCCTTGTATATTCCAACAATGGGCCTCCTCAAGTGCCCTAGGTCTTCGTGAGCAAGCAAGTTGGATGCACACCCACTAGTTTCTTTTGTTGAGCTTTCATACATTTATAGCTCTAGTGCATCCGTTGCATGGCAATCCCTACTACTTGCATTAACATCAATCGTTGGGCATCTCCATAGAACATTGATTAGCGTCATTGATATGATACTTTCTCCTTTTTTGTCTTCTCCACATAACCCCCTCATTATATTCTATTCTACCCATAGTGCTATGTCCATGGCTCGCGCTCATATATTGCGTGAAAGTTTATAGGTTTGAGATTACTAAAGTATGAAACAATTGCTTGGCTTGTCATCGGGGTTGTGCATGATGAGAGCATTCTTGTGTGACGAAAATGAAACATGACTAAACTATATGATTTTGTTGGGATGAACTTTCTTTGGCCATGTTATTTTGAGAAGACATAATTGCTTAGTTAGTATGCTTGAAGTATTATCATTTTTATGTCAATATGAACTTTTGTCTTGAATCTTTCGGATCTGAATATTCATACCACAATTAAGAAGAATTACATTAAAATTATGCCAAGTAGCACTCCGCATCAAAAATTCTGTTTTTATCATTTACCTACTCGAGGACGGGCAGGAATTAAGCTTGGGGGTGCTTGATACGTCTCCAACGTATCTATAATTTTTGATTGCTCCATCCTATATTATCTATTGTTTTAGAAATTATTGGGCTTTATTTTCCACTTTTATATTATTTTTGGGACTAACCTATTAACCGGGGGCCCAGCCCAGAATTGTTGTTTTTGCTTGTTTTAGGGTTTTGAAGAAAATGAATATCAAACGAAGTCCAAACGGAATGAAACCTTCAGAAACGTGATTTTCTCATCAGATAAGATCCAGGAGACTTGGACCCTCCGTCAAGAAAGCCACGAGGTGGTCACGAGGGTGGAGGGCGCACCCCCCCATAGGGCGCGCCCCCTGCCTCGTGGGCCCCTCGAAGCTCCGTCGACATACTTCTTCCTCGTATATATATCCACGTACCCCCAAACGATCGAGGACGGAGCCAAAAACCTAATTCCACCGCCGCAACTTTCTGTATCCACGAGATCCCATCTTGGGGCTATTCCGGAGCTCCGCTGGAGGGGGCATCGATCACGGAGGGCTTCTACATCATCATCCAAGCCCCTCTGATGAAGTGTGAGTAGTTTACTTCAGACCTACAGTTCCATAGCTAGTAGCTAGATGGCTTCTTCTCTCTTTTTGGATCTCAATACAATGTTTTCCCCCTCTCTCGTGGAGATCTATTCGATGTAATCTTCTTTTTGCGGTGTGTTTGTTGAGACCAATGAATTGTGGGTTTATGATCCAGTCTATCTATGAATAATATTTGAATCTTCTCTGAATTCTTTTATGTATGATTGGTTATGTTTGCAAGTCTCTTCGAATTATCAGTTTTGTTTGGCCTACTAGATTGGTTTTTGTTGCCATGGGAGAAGTTCTTAGCTTTGGGTTCAATCTTGCGGTGTCCTTTCCCAGTGATAGAAGGGGCAGCAAGGCACGTATTGTATTGTTGCCATCGAGGAGAACAAGATGGGGTTTTTATCATATTGCATGAAACTATCCCTCTACATCATGTCATCTTGCTTAAGGCGTTACTCTGTTTTTAACTTAATACTCTAGATGCATGTTGGATAGCGGTCGATGAGTAGAGCAATAGTAGTAGATGCAGAATCGTTTCGGTCTACTTGTCTCGGACGTGATGCCTATATACATGATCATACCTAGATATTCTCATAACTATGCTCAATTCTGTCAATTGCTCAATAGTAATTTGTTCACCCATCGTAGAATACTTATGCTCTTGAGAGAAGCCACTAGTGAAACCTATGGCCCCCGGATCTCTTTCTCATCATATCAATCTCCATCACTTTATTATTGCTTTGCTTTTACTTTGCTTTTACTTTTTACTTTGCATCTCTATACCAAAGATACCAAAAATATTATTTATCATCTCTATCAGATCTCACTTTTGTAAGTGACCGTGAAGGGATTGACAACCCCTAAGCGCGTTGGTTGTGTTGAGCTATTGTTTTTGTGTAGGTACGAGGGACTCGAGTGTAGCCTCCTACTGGATTGATACCTTGGTTCTCAAAAACTGAGGGAAATACTTACGCTACTTTGCTGCATCATCCCTTCCTCTTTGGGGAAATCCAACGCAGTGCTCAAGAGGTAGCAGGGGTCAAGTTTCCAACGTCTCTAATAATCATCGATTCTGACAAATTGGATATTATTCTGGGAATGAATTGGTTGACCTAATACCAGGTATGCATCAACTGTGTGACCAGAGAAGTTACCATGGCAAATCAGGAGGGTCGCATCGCAAATTTTTATGCCCGCAAAAGCATACCCAAGAAGGATATGGTTTTCATAGCCGTGGCTGAAGAGGTGGAATTGATTCCCGTGGTCAATGAGTAACCTGATGTATTTCCTGAGGAATTACTAGGAATGCCGCCAGACAGAGAACTGGAGTTCGCAATTGACTTGGTGCCTGGAACCACACCAATACACAAGAAATATTATCGGATGCCTTCATCAGAATTGGTGTAATTAAAGAAACAACTAGATGAGATGCTACAGAAAAAAGGATGGCAGTCTTCGGATGTGCGTAGACTACCGACAGTTGAATGACGTCACCGTAAAAAATAAGTATCCAACGACAGTTGAATGACGTCACTTAGCCCGATTTGAACCTTTGTTAGCGAAGATGGCTCGAGTTGGTTAAGGATTACGACCTCGGTATTAATTATCACCCAGGCAAAGCTAATGTGGTTGCTGATGCTCTCAGCCGCAAACCGGCCAACCTGAATGCTCTAATGGAATCTTTACCTCCTGAGCTTTACGAAGAAATTGCCCAGCTTAATTTGGTAATCATGGATGCCAGTCTTGCCAATATATTGGAAGTTGCTCCTACCCTCGAAGAAGAAATTCACAGCGCTCAAGCAAATGACAAATCATTGCAATTATATGCCAAGCATATGCAAGAAGGACATACACAGGATTTCTCTAGATATCAACAAGGTACGCTAAGGTTCCGAGGAAGGATTTGCATACCCAGCCAAGAAGGCCTGAGGAAGAAAATATTGACAGAAGCACATGAATCATCATACTCGATTCACCCAGGTGGCACTAAAATGTATGAAGACCTTCGTCAGGTATTCTGGTGGAATGGAATAAAAAACGACATCACTTACTTTGTGGCTTGTTGTGATATATGCAACAAGGTAAAGGCGGAACACCAAAAACCCGCCAGACTCCTTCAACCGTTACCTGTATCCCAATGGAAATGGGACGATGTCTGCATGGATTTCATCACATGTTTACCAAGGACTCGCCGAGGAAATGACGCAATATGGGTCATAGTGGACACCTTAACAAAGGTGGCACATTTTCTTCCCATCCGGACCACCTACCATGCCGATCAACTTGCACAATTGTATGTGTCCCGAATCATTAGTCTGCATGGAGTACCAAAGACTATCACTTCAGATAGAGGATCTCTCTTCACTTCAGCATTTTGGTCCCGACTACATCAAGCCTTGGGAACTGCTCTAAAATACAGCATGGCTTATCATCCCTAGACAGATGGACAAACTGAGCGAGTAAACCAAATACTCAAGGATATGCTCCCGGCATGTGCATTGGCCCAAGGGCCCAAGTGGGAAGACTGTCTGCCATACGCCGAGTTTTCCTACAACAACAGTTTCCAGACCAGCTTAAAGATGTCACCCTTTGAAGCTCTGTATGGCCGTAAGTGCCGCACTCCGCTGAATTGGTCTCAACCCGTGGACAGTCATATTTTCGGAACTTATTTGATGCTAGAAGCTGAGAAGCAAGTCAAGGAAATCCAAGATAGACTGTAGTTGGCAAAATCTCGACAGAAGAGTTACTATGACGCCAAACACCATTAGATCAGGTTCGAACCCGAAGAACACGTCTATCTCTGAGTTACCCCTATGAAAGGAGTTAAGAGGTTTTAGACCCGAGGAAAATTGGCACCCAGATATATCGGTCTGTTTCCAGTCATGGCCAAAGTCGGAACAGTTGCATACCAATTGGAATTGCCACCCGAACTGTCAGAGGTACACATTGTGTTTCATGTCTCACAGCTAAGGAGGTGTATCTCGCCACCGGAGAAAAGGACTGATATGGCCGAGATAGAATTGGCTAAGGATTTGGCGTATGAGGAAAAGCCAATCAGAATATTGGATGCGACAGAAAGAGTCACTCGTAGAAAAGTGCTAAGGTTTTACAAGGTTCAGTGGGAACATCACACCGAGGAAGAGGCAACCTGGGAAAAAGAGTAATTTTTATGGAGTGCCTACCAAGGATGGTTTTCCCAAGCAACCGAATCTTGAGGACGAGATTCATCCTAAGTGGGGGAGGTTTGTGACAGCCTGGATTTTGCCTTCTCTCTTTTTCTGGACATGGTTTTGCCTTTGCCTTGATTTGAGTTATTGGAATCAATTCAAATGGACTTGTCACTTGGGCATGCCCTTGACTTTCACCCAGGTGACCTATCTACTTCCCATTAAATCTCATTTATCTGAAAAATCCCCAAAATAATCAGATGAGTATTTTTCATAAAAGAAAAATATTCATTTTCTCTTCTAAAGCCTATTTCAGAAACTAGTGCTCCAAAGCAACCCCCATTTTTATTACTCCAAAAATTCTAAAATAATTCCTGAATATTCTTTGAGCCATGGCCCACCTTCCCAAGCAAAAATATTGCATGACTTTTTGTAATATTTTTTCTACAGAAAATAATTCCTCATCTGGTCCAGAAATGCACTTTGTACAACAAGTGCATTTTTCCTTGATCCTCTGAACCTGATTTTTCTTGAGCCTCTTCACACTCCTAAGAAAACCTTAACCCCAGGAGATCGGCCCTAATGGTCATCTAGAAGCTATCCAAACGTAGCAGCCAAGTTTCTGTCCAGAAACTTGCCAAGATGGTTGAGTCACATCTGGTCGGTCTGGCGATAGTCCTCAACTTCTCTAGACCTATCACTGCATGGACTTTAGCCCAGACAAGGTTTGGTCAATCATGGGCATCGTTTTGACAATGCCAGGGCGGTGACCGCGTGTGGACACGGGGTCTGGCATGCGTTCGACGCGCTCTGAGTAGCGCCAACGCCTCTGTTCGGTGCGTGCTCAAGCCAGAGCTCGCCGACGACTGCCGCACCGCGCCACCGGCCTCGACTCATCACTTTTGACCCCTCCCTACTGCTCGCCGACGCTAGAGACACCGCAGCGAGTATGGGCACTTCGCGGCCAAAAGCCACAGTGCGCTCGTGCACTTGTCTTCTTCTCCCCTACCTCATGTGCTCGTCCGTGAGCGTGGACAGATCCTGCCTACACACTGAGCCCTTGTCCCTCCCTCTGGTGCCTTTCAACACCGTTTGCTGGTCTCCAGAGAAATCTTTCTCCGGCGGCGCCACGTACCCCCCTCTCGCTCCGGCTATATATAGAGCCATTCCCTCCGCTCCGAAGCCTCACACCGCACCACACAACCACCACAACCGCGTAGAGGAGCCATAGCCCGGTCGGGCAGGCCTTTGGCCGTCGACCTCGACCAGAGATCCCCGGCGATCCCCGCAGCCCAACCACCCCCACTCCAGAGCCCTGATGACCCACAAGTGTAGGGGATCTATCGTAGCCATTTCGATAAGTAAGAGTGTCGAACCCAACGAGGAGCAGAAGGAAATGGTAAGCGGTTTTCAGCAAGGTATTCTCTGCAAGCACTGAAATTATCGGTAACAGATAGTTTTCTGATAAGGTAATTTGTAACGGGTAGCAAGTAATAAAGGTAAATAAGGTGCAACAAGATGGCCCAATCGTTTTTGTAGCAAAGGACAAGCCTGGACAAACTCTTATATGAAGGAAAGCCCTCCCGAGGACACATGGGAATTATCGTCAAGCTAGTTTTCATCACGTTCATATGATTCGCGTTTGGTACTTTGATAATTTGATATGTGGGTGGACCGGTGCTTGGGTACTACCCTTACTTGGACAAGCATCCCACTTATTATTAACCCCTATTGCAAGTATCCGCAACTACAACAGAAGTATTAAGGTAAACCTAACCATAGCATGAAACATATGGATCCAAATCAGCCCCTTACGAAGCAACACATAAACTAGGGTTTAAGCTTCTGTCACTCTAGCAACCCATCATCTACTTATTACTTCCCAATGCCTCCCTATAGGCCCAAACAATGGTGAAGTGTCATGTAGTCGACGTTCACATGACACCACTAGAGGGATGACAACATACATCTCATCAAAATATCGAACGAATACCAAATTCACATGACTACTTATAGCAAGACTTCTCCCATGTCCTCAGGAACAAATGTAACTACTCACAAAGCATATTCATGTTCATAATCAGAGGGGTATTAATATGCATAATGGATCTGAACATATGATCTTCCACCAAGTAAACCAACTAGCATCAACTACAAGGAGTAATCAACACTACTAGCAACCCACAGGTACCAATCTGAGGTTTGGATAGAAAGATTGGATACAAGAGATGAACTAGGGTTTGAGATGAGATGGTGCTGGTGAATATGTTGATGGAGATTGACCCCCTCCCAGTGAGAGGATCGTTGGTGATGATCCCCCCCGGAGGGAAGTTACCCCGGCAGAACAGCTCCGTCGGAGCCCTAGATTGGTTCCGCCAAGGTTCCGCCTCGTGGTGGCGGAGTTTCGTCCCATGAGCTAGCTTATGAGTTTTCCTCAACGAAAGACTCCATATAGCCAAAGATGGGCATCGGAGGGCCACCAGGGGCCACGAGGCAGGGGGCGCGCCCAGGGGGTAGGGCGTGCCCGCCACCCTCGTGGACGATGGGTGGCCCCCCTCTGGTACTTCTTTCACCCAATATTTTATATATATTCTAAAACGTGCTCCCATGAAGTTTCGGGACTTTTGGAGATGTGCAGAATAGGTCTCTAATATTTTCTCCTTTTCCAGCCCAGAATTCCAGCTGCCGGCATTCCCCCTCTTCATGTAAACCTTGTAAAATAAGAGAGAATAGGCATAAGTATTATGACATAATGTGTAATAACAGCCCATAATGCAATAAATATCGATATAAAAGCATGATCCAAAATGGACGTGTCAGCTCCCCCAAGCTTAGACCTTGCTTGTCCTCAAGCGAAAGCCGAAATCGAAAAATATGTCCACATGTTTACGGATAGAGGTGCCGATAAAAATAAAATACAGACATGTGGGCATCATGATCATTCTTAGAACAACATATATATATATATTGTCATATGATCTCTTATGCTAAAGTAACAATTCATTCACATACTCAAGTATGAATCAGAAACTTCATTGAAAACTAACAAACTATAATCTCAGTCATTGAAGCAATTGCAATCTATCATAACATAGGAAAGAGTCAATATAAGAGCTTCTCAGCAAGTCCACATACTCAACCATCATTTAGTCTTTCACAATTGCTAACGCTCACGCGATATTTATGGTTATGAAGTTTTAATGGGACACAAAGAAAGACATGGGCTTATAGTTTTGCCTCCCAACTTTTTACCTCAAGGGTAATGTCAACAATCATAGTTCATGAAAACCCACATCCAATTAGCCATATATATCAGGATCTTTCCAACACATTGTGCTTGCCAAAGGATAAAATGTAAAAAGGAAAGGTGAAGATCACCGTGACTCTTGCATGAAGTGTGAGACAAGAATAAAAGATAGGCCCTTCGCAGAGGGAAGCAGAGGTTTTCATGCGCTTTTATGGTTGGATGCATGAAATCTTAATGCAAAAGAACGTCACTTTATATTGCCACTTGTGATATGGACCTTTATTATGCAGTCTGTCGCTTCTATTTCTTCCACATCACAAGATCGTATAAAGCTTATTTTCTCCACACTAATAAGTCATACATATTTAGAGAGCAATTCTTATTGCTTGCAACGATGACAACTTACTTGATGGATCTTACTCAATTCATAGGTATATATGGTGGACTCTCATGGCAAAACTGGGTTTAGGGACATTTGGAAGCACAAGTAGTATCTCTACTTGGTGCAAAGAAATTGGCTAGCAAGAGAGGGAAAGGCAAGCTCAACATGTTGGATGATCCATGACAATATAATCTATCTCACATGTAAGAAAACATAACCCATTACGTTGTCTTCCTTGTCCAATGTCAACTCTTTAGAATATCATACTTTAATGAGTGCTCACAATTATAAAAGATGTACAAGATAGTATATTTATATGTGAAAACCTCTCTTTCTTTATTACTTCCTATTAATTGCAACAATGACCAAGACTATGTTTGTCAACTCTCAACAACTTTTATTCATCATACTTTTTGTATGTGAAGTCACTACTCTCCATAAGATCCACATGATCTCTTTATTTCTTTTTATTTCTTTCCTTTTATTTTATTCCCTCAAGATCATAGCAAAGTAATCAAGCCCTTGACTCAACACTAATCTTTATTATATATAGCTCACGGACTCGATTACATAGAAGGATCATAAAGCCAAACTAAAACTAGATCATACTAAAACTTTATTCTACTAGATCAAGATATTACCAAAAGGATCGAACTAAGAAAAACGGTAAAGATAAAAGTGATGGTGATACGATACCGGGGCACTCCCCCAAGCTTGGCAGTTGCCAAGGGGAGTGCCCATACGCGATACTTAGTTCTTCTTTGTTGGTGAAGAAGGTGTTGGTGATGATGGATAGTCGCAGATCGAGCGTAGGAGATCCTCCAATTTGCAGATAATGCCATTGAGTGCGATGATATGCTCCTTCAACAAAATATTTTCACTTGTGAGATACTTGTTTCGAATACGAGCCAACTTAATCATCTTGAAAGCCTCAATCTCTGTTGGGGTAAAGAGATCGTGGTGAGGTTGAAGGATGTCTTCTTATGCTACTGCCGGAACTTGGTCCCCCATGGCCTTCTTGATCCCATCATCCTTGTTGATCTCTCCGAGCTCTTCTCTCTTCAGCTCTATCTTCATTAGCCAAGCATCATTGCCCTCCCTGTTGGAAGAGGAGGGAGAAGACATGATGCTTGGCCTTGATAACCATGGCAGAAAACAGCTCGAAACAAGAACATGAGATATTTGCGTGATACGGTGGTCAAAACCTTTGGGAGATTATATACTAATTTTTTACCAATCAAAAGAAGTATCATGCAAGAAAACGGAGTCCGGAGAACACACGAGGTGCCCACGAGGCAGGGGGGCGCGCCCAGGGGGTAGGGCACACCCTCCACCCTCGTGGAAGCCTCGTTTCCTTTCCGGTCTACTTATTATTTTCCTATTTTCTTAAATATTCCAAAGTGGAGAAAAATTGCCATTAGAATTGTTTTGGAGTCGGTTTACTTACCGTACCACGTACCTATTCCTTTTCGGAGTCTGAAACATTCTGGAAAGTGTCCCTTATGTATTCCTTCGGGGTTACGGTTTCAATAACATTGGTTTCAACATTTATGGGATTACCTGAGATATAATGCTTGATTCTTTGACCGCTCACCACCCTCGGATTTGTGCCTTCGAAGTTGTTGATTTTTATGGCACTGGAATGATAGACCTCCTCGATGATGTAAGGACCTTCCCATTTAGAGAGGAGTTTGCCTGCAAAAAATCTTAAACGAGAGTTGTATAACAATACATAATCACCTACATTAAACTCACGTTTTTGTATCCTTTTGTCATGCCATCTTTTAACTTTGTCTTTAAACAGTTTGGCATTCTCATAAGCCTGGGTTCTCCATTCATCAAGTGAGCTAATGCCAAAGAGCCTCTTCTCACTGGCAAGTTTGAAGTCATAGTTGAGCTCTTTAATAGCCCAATATGCCTTACGTTCTAATTCAAGAGGTAAGTGACATGCTTTACCATAAACCATTTTATACAGAGATATACCCGTAGGATTTTTATATGCAGTTCTGTAGGCCCATAATGCATCATCAAGTTTCTTGGACCAATTCTTTCTAGATCTATTGACAGTCTTCTGCAAAATTAATTTAAGCTCTCTATTGCTCAGTTCTACTTGACCACTAGACTGTGGATGATATGGAGATGCAATTCTATGATTAACATCATACTTAGCAAGCATTTTACGAAAAGCACCATGAATGAAATGTGAACCACCATCAGTCGTTAAATATCTAGGGACTCCAAACCTCAGAAAAATAACTTCTTTAAGCATCTTAATAGAGGTGTTATGATCAACACTACTAGTTGGAATAGCTTCTACCCACTTAGTAACGTAATCAACATCAACTAAAATATGTGTATACCCATTAGAGGAAGGAAAAGGTCCCATATAATCAAAGCGCCAAACATCAAATGGTTCAACAACAAGTGAATAATTCATAGGCATTTCTTGACGTCTACTAATCTTACCAATTCTTTGACATTCATCACAATATAAGACAAACTTACGCATCCTTGAAGAGAGTAGGCCAATAAAAACCGGATTGCAATACCTTGTGTGCAGTTTTGTCTGCAGCATGGTGTCCTCCATAAGCCTCGGAGTGACACTTGTGTAGGATCTGTTCATGTTCATGCTCAGGTACACAACGTCTAATAACACCATCTACTCCTTCTTTATAAAGATGTGGGTCATCCCAGAAGTAATGTCTTAAATCATAGAAGAACCTTTTCTTTTGCTGGTATGTGAAACTAGGTGATATAAACTTAGCAACAATATAATTACCATAATCAGCATACCATGGAGCAGTATGAGAAGCATTTATGACAGGTAATTGTTCATCAGGAAAGCTATCATCAATAGGTAGTGGGTCATCAAGAACATTTTCTAACCTAGACAAGTTGTCTGCAACGGGGTTCTCAGCACCCTTTCTATCAACAATATGCAAATCAAATTCTTGAATCAAGAGAACTCATCTAATAAGTCTAGGTTTAGCATCTTTCTTTTCCATAAGATATTTAATAGCAGCATGCTTAGTGTGAACAGTTACTTTAGAATCAACAATATGAGGTCTAAACTTATCACAAGCAAATACAACTGCTAAAAATTCTTTTTTAGTAGTAGCATAATTTGTTTGGGCACTGTCTAGAGTTTTACTAGCATATTGGATAACATTTAATTTCTTATCAACTCTTTGTCCTAGAACATCCCCTACAGCATAATCACTAGCATCACACATAATTTTAAATGGTAGATTCCAATCTAGAGGTTGAACAATAGGTGCAGAAACCAAAGCTTTCTTAAGTATTTCAAATGCTTCTACACAATCATCATCAAAGACAAATGGAACATCTTTTTGTAAGAGATTAGTGAGAGGCCGATTTTTTTAGAGAAGTCCTTAATGAACCTCCTATAAAAACCAGCATGACCAAGGAAACTTCTTATATCTTTAATGTCCTTGGGACATGAAATCTTTTCAATAGCATCAACCTTGGCTTTATCAACTTCAATACCTCTTTCAGAAACTTTATGCCCCAAGACAATACCTTCATTAACCATAATGTGGCACTTCTCCCAATTCTGACAAGATTAGTTTCTTCACATCTCTGCAAAACTCGATCAAGGTGGCTTAAGCAATCATCAAAAGAAGTCCCATAAACAGAGAAGTCATCCATGAATACCTCAACAATCTTTTCAAAAAAGTCAGAGAATATAGCAGTCATACATCTTTGGTAGCAGGTGCATTACATAAACCAAAAGGCATATGTCTATAAGCAAAGGTACCGAAAGGGCAAGTAAAAGTTGTCTTTTCTTGATCCTCTTTTGACACAGGTATTTGAGAGAAACCAGAATAACCATCTAGAAAGCAAAAATGTGTATGTTTGGATAATCTTTCTAACATTTGATCAATAAAAGGTAAATGGTAATGATCCTTTTTAGTAGCTTTATTTAGTTTACGGAAATCAATTACCATTCTATAACCTGTAACAATTCTTTGTGGGATCAATTCATCTTTATCATTAGGAACAACAGCAATACCTCCCTTCTTAGGGACACAATGGACAGGACTTACCCACTGACTATCAGCAACGAGATAAATTATACCTGCCTCCAAAAGCTTTAGTATTTCTTTTCTTACCACTTCTTTCATCTTAGGATTTAACCGTCGTTGGTGATCAACAACTGGTTTAGCGTCTTTCTCCAGGTTTATTTTGTGCTAGCATAGAGTGGAACTAATGCCCTTAAGATCCTCAAGAGTATATCCAATAGCAGCACGGTGCTTCAGAGTTTTCAATAATCTCTTTTCTTCATGCTCTGAAAGGTTGGCACTAATAATAACAGGATATATCTCTTTCTCATCAAGATAAGCATATTTGAGAGTATCAGGTAAAGGTTTAAGCTCAAACACAGGATCACCCTTAGGTGGAGGCGGATCCCCTAAGATTTCAACACGCAAGTTGTGTTTCAAAATAGGTCCCTGTTTAAAGAATACTTCATCTATTTCCCTTCTTTCTTTTGTAAACATATCATTTTCATGGTCTAGCAAATATTGTTCTAAAGGATCAGCAGGAGGCACGGCAATAGAAGCAAGACCAATAATTTCATCTTTACTAGGCAATTCTTTATCATGGGTTTGTCTACGAAATTTAGCAAAATTAAACTCATGAGACATATCCCCTAAACCAACAGAAACAATATCCTTATTGCAGTATATCTTAGCATTAATAGTATTCAAGAAGGGTCTACCAAATATAATGGGGCAAAAGTCATCTTGTGGGGAACTAAGAACAAGAAAATCAGCAGGATATTTAAGTTTCCCACACAAGACTTCAACATCTCTAACAATCCCAACTGGTGAAATAGTATCTCTATTGGCAAGCTTAATTGTAACATCAATCTCTTCTATCTCAGCAGGTGCAATATCATGCATAATTTCTTTGTATAAGGAATGAGGTATTGCACTTGCACTAGCACCCATATCACATAAGCCATGATAGCAATGATCTCCTATTTTAACAGAAATAACAGGCATGCCTACAACAGGTCTATGTTTATTTTTAGTATCAGGTCTGGCAATTCTAGCAGATTCATTGCAGAAGTAACTAACATGCCCATCAATATTATTGGCCAAGAGCTCTTTAACCATAGCAACACTAGGTTTAACTTTAATTTGCTCAGGGGGTTTAGGTGTCTTAATATTACTTTTGTTAACCACTGTTGAAGCTTTAGCATGATCCTTTATTCTAACAGGGAAAGGTGGTTTCTCGATATAAGCAGTAGGAACAACAGGATCATTGTAAGTGATAGTATTTTCTTCAACTTTAATAGGTGCAACTACTTTTACTTCAATGGGAGGATTATATTTAAATCACTTCTCCTTAGGGAGATCAACATGAGTAGCAAGGGATTCACAGAAAGAAGCTACTATCTCAGAGTCAAGTCCATATTTAGTGCTAAATTCACGGAAAGCATCGGTATCCATAAAAGATTTAACACAATCAAACTTAGGTGTTATACCTGACTCCTTACCTTCGTCGAGGTCCCAATCTTCAGAGTTGCATTTAATTCTTTCCAATAAATCCCATTTGAATTCAATAGTCTTCATCATAAAAGATCCAGTACAAGAAGTATCGAGCATGGAGCGATTACTAAGAGAAACTCGAGCATAAATTTTTTGAATAATCATTTCTTTTGAGAGCTCATGATTGGAGCATGAATATAACATTGACTTAAGGCTCCTCCAAGCTTGAGCGATGCTTTCTCCTTTGCGAGGCCGAAAATTATATATATAATTACGATCACGATGAACAAGATGCATACGACAAAACTTCCGATGAAATTCCAATTTCAATCGTTGGTAGTTCCATGATCCAATACCATCACATAGACTCAACCATGTCAATGCATCTCCCTTCAAAGATAGGGAACACCTTCTTATTGATAACATCCTCGGGCAAACCTGCAAGCTTAAATAATCCACAAACTTCATCCACATAAATTAGGTGCAAATCGGGATGTAATGTTCCGTCACCTGTGAAAGGATTAGCCAGCAGTTTCTCTATCATACCCGAAGGAATTTCAAGGTAAACATTTTCAGTAGGTTCAGTAGGTTGAGGAGCAACTCTTTGCTCCATTGGTCAGGGTGAACATACCTCGAACAAGCCCCTCAGAGGATTATGTTCCATAGTAACAAGTGATAGTAAATTTCAGCACACTATATAGATTTTTTCCTTACCAAATTCCACCTACCAAAGGCGCTTCACTCCTCGGCAACGGCGCTGGAAAAGACTCTTGATGACACACAAGTTTAGGGGATCTATCATAGCCTTTTCGATAAGTAAGAGTGTCGAACCCAACGAGGAGCAGAAGGAAATGATAAGCGATTTTCAACAAGGTATTCTTTGCAAGCACTGAAATTATCGGTAACCGATAATTTTATGATAAGGTAATTTGTAACGGGTAGCTAGTAATAAAGGTAAATATGGTTTAGCAAGATGACCCAATCCTTTTTTTAGCAAAGGACAAGCCTCGACAAACTCTTATATGAAGGAAAGCGCTCCCGAGGACACATGGGAATTATCGTCAAGCTAGTTTTCATCACGTTCATATGATTCGCGTTCGGTACTTTGACAATTTGATATGTGCGTGGACCGGTGCTTGGGTACTTCCCTTACTTGGACAAGCATCCCACTTATGATTAACCCCTATTGCAAGCATCCGCAACTACAACGGAAGTATTAAAGTAAACCTAACCATAGCATGAAACATATGGATCCAAATCAGCCCCTTACGAAGCAACGCATAAACTAGGGTTTAAGCTTCTGTCACTCTAGCAACCCATCATCTACTTATTACTTCCCAATGCCTCCCTCTAGGCCCAAAAAATGGTGAAGTGTCATGTAGTCGACATTCACATGACACCACTAGAGGGATGACAACATACATCTCATCAAAATATCGAACGAATACCAAATTCACATGACTACTTATAGCAAGACTTCTCCCATGTCCTCAGGAACAAACGTGACTACTCACAAAGCATATTCATGTTCATAATCAGAGGGGTATTAATATGCATAATGGATCTGAACATATGATCTTCCACCAAGTAAACCAACTAGCATCAACTACAAGGAGTAATCAACACTACTAGCAACCCACAGGTACCAATCTGAGGTTTGTATACAAAGATTGGATACAAGAGATGAACAAGGGTTTGAGTTGAGATGGTGCTGGTGAAGATGTTGATGGAGATTGACCCCCTCCCAATGAGTGGATCGTTGGTGATGATGATGGTGATGGTTTCCCCCTCTCGGAGGGAAGTTTCCCTGGCAGAACAGCTCTGCCAGAGCCCTAGATTGGTTCCGCCAAGGTTCCGCCTCGTGGCGGCGGAGTTTCATCCCATGAGCTAGCTTATGATTTTTTTCCTCGGCGAAAGACTCCACATAGCAAAAGATGGGCATCGGAGGGCCACCAGGGGGCCCATGAGGCAGGGGGCACGCCAGGGGGGTAGGGCGCGCCCCCACCCTCGTGGACGGTGGGTGGCCCCCTCTGGTAATTCTTTCGCCCAATATTTTTTATATATTCTGAAATGTGCTCCTATGAAGTTTCAGGACTTTTGGAGATGTGCAGAATAGGTCTCTAATATTTTCTACTTTTCTAGCCTAGAATTCCAGCTGCCGACATTCCCCCTCTTCATGTAAACCTTGTAAAATAAGAGAGAATAGGCATAAGTATTGTACATAATGTGTAATAACAGCCCATAATGCAATAAATATCGATATAAAAGCATGATGCAAAATGGACGTATCAAGCCCCTCTTGCTCTATCAACTTCTTAGGCGCGTCGCTGGGGATCCTCTGGTGTCGCCTGAATGCAGCTGAGCCCCTGGAGTCGCCCCTAGCTGTCGCCTTCTTCCTCTCCGGCAAGCCCCGTCCGCCACCGCCGCTTGCGATCTTGATTGCGAGCAACTCCGCCCATCCCCCGGCAAGACATGGGTATGAGCAGGTGAACCCCGACCCCCTCTCCACTTCTATCCCTCTGGTTTTGCCCAAAACCCACTCGTCACCGGCATAAGATCCGGCGGAGCGCCGCCGCGCTCTGTTTCCTCTCTCCCTCTCTCTCTCTCTCCTGACCGGTGGGGCCCGGTGTCAGCCTCACCACTCGCACCCGAAGCGGCACGAGTGGAGGCGTATCTTGGCTTTATGCCATCGACGTCACCCCCAGGTTTTCTGATTTATTCAAAATAATTCAAATATTTGACCACAACTTTGACCAGTGATAACTCCTGGCCCCTAAGTCCAAATGAGTTGATTCTTTTTGCATTGTGTTTGTTTCAGAAAGCTCTAGCAGCACCACGAAATGTGGAATTTTCCTTGCTATCTAGAATTTCTGGTGATTTTCAAAATGGTTTTTGATATTTTGTTTTCTGGTTTTTAAATATTTTCAGAAGGAGGATCTTGCCTAGAAGATAACCAAGAGCAGTGTGACCCTCCTCTACACTAAGGTAAGCCACACCAGCATTTGGATGGTGTCATTTCAATATCAATGATTGTTTCTACTTAAATATGAGTTCTTATATGCATTTAAAAATTTGTTAAATAAATATGGTTGCTTGCTAGTTACTTTGTCATGCTTGAATTAATGCTTGTTTAAGTTACTGGTTGAATGCATGGACTAGTTTGGTCTAGTAGAATAAATTTTTGCCTTAGTGGTATTGCTACGATAAATAATGATAGTTCTTTTGTTAAGTGAAATCTTCATATAGATTATGAGTTAGTAAAAATATTGCATGATAATAAAAGTTGAGTGAGAACCAGTAAAGTTTAATTATGAGTTGTGCAAGAAGGTTATGATGATAAGTTTGATCTGTACATGGGAGTTGTATGCTTTGCATGTTGATTAGTTGCATGATCATAGCATCGTATGACTTGGTAGTTTAAATTTTTATTCAAGTTAAACCTGTTAATAAGTCCACTTGAATATGACGTTGATCAAGTCATGGTGCCACTGAATCGGGTTTTCTCAGTGCGACCACATTTACCTTGTGGGATGTCTTGATTCGGCCCTTTGTTGTGCCTCTCGCCGGTGCCTCCAACGAGGGAAGGTGATGGGCGTGCATACCCTGGCCCGGTAAGCAGACATAACCTTGTGTGCCCATTTGTTTTTGTGGTACCTTGTCCCTGTTTGGGACCGTTTTGCCATGACAGTGGCCGTTGGTGTCTTTGGTAGACACGGGGCCACCCAGGACATAGCCCTGAGAGGGAGTTTGTCGAAGTGGCCGGGAGAGTGTCATGACAAGGGGAGGGTTTCGTCAGAATGCCGTGGTCCACCCGAATGGGAGGGCAAGGCCGTGGATTCCGTGGTGTGGGTAAAGTGCGCTACCTCTGCAGAGTGTATTAAATCTATCAATAGCCGCGTCCTCGGTTATGAGCACAACCCGGAAGTAAGTCACACCATGGATCAACTTTTATAATTAATCTTGCACACTAAATAACTGTTTATGGCACTGATGGTTTTGGAGATCATGAGCCGATCATGAGTGATTGGGTTCAGTTGTTATCCGGGTATGATCATCGTTGGTTACGAGGTAACCAGTCTGGTAAGCGAGTCCGTGGGACTCAGTGCACATGTTGGTTTCACCGCATTAGTAGCATTACTTGCATTGCATTAACCTGATTAATTGTCATGATATTGTTTGTCATTATGCTTATGTTTGTTGTGAGCTTGCAAGTACATTCAATGTACTGGCCTGGCATGTCATCCCGGTTTTCAGGCAAGTCATTTCACATCGGTGAGCTTCCCGCGTCTAGGCCATGTCAACGTCGGTGTCGCTGTGCTATGGAGTTCCACTTCGTCGTTCTTCCGCTGTCGCGTAGTTCGTGTAATCGAGGCCCCTTTATGTTCATTAAATAATGTACATACTGTTCAGCCGCACCGTGTGTGCCTCTTGGCCTCTTATCTCAATGTAATATGAGGCCCGTGTAATCCGCTAGCATCAATAAAGCGGTGGTTTCTGTACCATGTTGTTGTGTGTTGCCAGAGGACTTGATCTCCGGGCTGGCAATGCAAGGTAAACCGGTTGCTCTGAGCCGGGGTGCCACAGACACATCACCATCACCGTCACCACGCCGTCGTGCTGACGAAACTCTCCCTCGACCCTTTGCTGGATCAAGAGTTCTAGGGACATCATCGAGCTGAATGTGTGCTGAACTCGGAGGTCCCGTACGTTAGGTACTAGATCAGTTGGATCGTGAAGACATTTGACTACATCAAC
This sequence comes from Triticum urartu, assembly GCF_003073215.2. Lineage (NCBI taxonomy): Eukaryota > Viridiplantae > Streptophyta > Magnoliopsida > Poales > Poaceae > Triticum > Triticum urartu. The sequence continues at coordinate 540,924,160 of NC_053024.1, forward strand.
CGCGCTAACCTAAAGCTTCTGCTTTCGGTCTATGAGGGTACATGGACACACTCTCCCCTCTCGTTGCTATGCATCTCCTAGATAGATCTTGTGTGATCATAGGATTTTTTTGAAATTGCATGCTACATTCCCCAACACAACACCCCCTGACCTAATTCTTCACCCTATGTATTCACATATATTCCCAAACCACCAAGGAATCCACGAAAACACTTTTCCACCGCTACAACCTTCTGTCACTACAAAAAAAGACACATCCGTGACATTTTGGGCCAAACGAAATTTTTTTCTGTCATACATATGACACTTCTATGACGATAATTGTGACAAAACCCGGTATCATCATAGATGTGGTGGGCTCCTACTTCTATGACAAAAAATCATGATAGATAATGGGCTTTTCGTCCTGGGCGGGCCGGAGACGTAGCTGCATGACATTCTTTGGGCCGTCCATGACAGAAAAAACCTTGGTAGAAGCGAGGGGGAGGAAAATTTTGGGGAGTTCCTTGTTACGGTGGGAGGTCGGGGGCCGAGCGATGCGCGTTTCTCTCGTACACGTACGCGCGTGTGTGCGAGGCGTTGACTCTAACCGAACCCGAGCGAGGCGTTGGGCTCTAACTAAACCCGAGCGATTGCACTGCAGGCTACGCGTTACTGAACCTGAGCAATCGATCGATGGCTGTTAACTGAACCCGATCGAGCGATTCCTTCGCTACTTCTACTAACTGAAGCCGATCGATGGGATGAACAGTGAGCATTGCGGGGGGGTTTGGATGAATAGTGAGCGGTGGCATTGCCTCTGGATGAACAGGACCCCGTGGTGTGGTGGAGGGCTGGATGAACAGTAGACGGTGGAGGGGTGCCCGTGGAGGGGTGGATGAACAGGACCCCGTGGTGTGGAGGGCTGGATGAACAGTAGACGGTGGAGGGGTGGTTGAACAGGACCCCGTGGTGTGGAGGGCCGGATGAACAGTAGACAGTGGAGGGGTGGTTGAACAGTAGCCGGTGGAGTAGCGCGCGGTGGAGGCTGGATGAACAGGAGCCCGTGGATGAACAGTCACAGGTGGGGGCTGGAGGAGGTCGACGGTGGATGAACAGTAGCTCGTGGAGGCTAGAGGGGGTCGACGGTGGAGATGAACAGTATCCCGTGGAGTCCCGTTTTGCAGTACGCCACACCCCTCCTGATAAACAGGACCCATGTTTCGAACGTAGCGCTCTAACACAAGTCCGTTTCGTCCGTTTTGCGGTACGCCACACCCCTCCCGATGAACAGGATCCCGTTTCGAACGTGGCCGGTTGAACACAAGGCCGTTTCCTCCATTTTTCGGTACGCCAGGCCTCGTTTCTATCGCCTATTCCGTCCAAGCCCTCCCGATGAACACGACGCATTCCGTTGCCTCCCCATGAACACGACGACGATGCTGTTTCTCTGTTCCGACCCAGCCATGTACACGAGCCCTGGCCGTATGTATGCGCGAGTAGGCATTCGAGACCCCGCCCGTATGTACACATATGTGGCCGTATTTTCTTTCTTGCACCCTGGCCGCTGTACATACGTGTACATGCTACGTGCGCGCCTCTACTACGACACGTGCGCGCCTCTACATCGACCAGTATATATGTACGTACACATTCGCGACCAGAATGACAATGCTACGTACGCTTCGACCAGGTGGGTCCCGACTGTCAGGCACTTCCTTGCGTGCGAAGATGTAGCTGGTGGGTCCCAGTAGTCAAGGGGGCAAATCGTTTTGTTTTTTTGCCCGGACGCACTTCCTTGCGTGCGAAGGTGTAGCTGGTGGGTCCCAGCAGTCAGGGGGAAATGTTTTTTTCGCGAAATATGGTGGCCCGTCCGGTGGGTCCCCGTTGTCAGGTGGAGGAATAATTATTTTTCACGTAATAAGGAGGCACTTCCTTGCTGCGGCCGTGGACCCAGCTGTCAGCCTCTCCACGTACAGTCCACGTCCGATTGAAGTCGTTCCTTGACCACGTTGACCACGCCGCGCCAAGAGCACCAGGGCGGTGGATGACGGCAAGGCCTAGGAAGGGGACGACAGGGAGCCGGGGAAGACGCGGCAGTGGAATCCCACGCGGAGAGGAGTACGAGGGTTTACTGGTTCGGCTGCGGTGTGAGGCTGCCGTCGCTGCAGGGCCTGGCTAGCGGTGGGAATAGTAGGGGGCGGTGAGGCCTCCATGGCAGCACAGCCGGCCACGGGAGGCAGGAGCATGCGGCACGACCGGCGCTGCTTTAGGCGGCTGGAGCAAGAAGACCAGAGGTTGAAGAAGCACTACGACCGTTGGATGGACATCGTACGGTCACTGGAGCTAGAATTGATCATATTGACTAAAGTTGACAAAGGCCCCGGTCCCAGTCAACTTAGTAGGCCCACAAGTCAGCCTCCCACCATGGTGGGTCCCAGCTAGCAGGGGGAGTATTCATTTTTTTGTGCGTAATAAGGAGGTACTTCCGGTGGGTCCGAGCTGACAGCGGGGGGAACATTTTTTTCGCGAAATACGCTCGCCCGTCCGGTGGGTCCGAGCAGTCAGGGGGGAAACATTTTTTCGCGAAATAAGGTGGCCCGTCCGGTGGGTCCCTGCTGTAAGGTGGAGGAATATTATTTTGCGCGTAATAAGGAGGCACTTCCTTGCGGCCACCTGGACCTAGCTGTCAGCCTCTCCACGTACAGTACTCTTCTGATGGAAGTCGATCGTTGGCCACGTTGACCACACCACGCCGAGAGCACCAGGGCAGTGGTCTGGACGACGGCGAGGCCTAGGAAGGGGACGACGCAGAGCCGGAGAAGACGCAGCAGTGGAAGCCCGCTCGGATAGGAGTACGAGGGTTCACTGGTTCGGCTGCGGTGTGAGACTACCGTCACCGCAGAATAACAGGGGGTGTGGGTGAGTGGAGGGATGGCCTGGCCAGCGGTGGGAGTAGTATGGGGGCGGTGAGGCCTCCACAGCAGCAGAGCCGGCCACGGGAGGCAGGAGCAGGCGGCACGACCGACGCTGCTTTGGGCGGCTGGACCAAGAAGACCAGAGGTTGAAGAAGCACTACGGCCATTGGATGGACATTGTACGGTCACTGAAGCTAGAAATGTTTATTATTGACTAAGTTGACAAAGCCCTTGGCACGCTCCAACTTAGTAGGGCCACAGGCCAGCCTCCTAAACAGTGCGCCCCAGATGTTAGGGGGAGGAATCATTTGTTGGGCGGCCGAAGCTAAGAATATCCGAGATTGAAGAAGAAGCACGACATCCGTTGGATAGACATCCAACGGCCACTGCTGCTAGAACCGTGTGTTGACTATAATAAGTTGGCAAAGCCTTGCATATGCGTCAACTTATTTTTTTTAGGGGACACATCACTTAGTAGGCCCACAAGTGTGTGGCAGAGAACTTATAGCCCATTTGTGTTTTGTAAGAATGTACAACCCATTTTGGAATTCTAATGGAATTTAGAACAACCCATTTACAGTTTGTTAAAAGTACAGCCCATTTTCTAGCTAGGACAATGATTAATAATTTCAACCAACCATTGAAGACAGAATTCAATAAAATTTCCCACATTTTGATGGGCTCCGAAATATTTTTATCCCGAAATTTCTAGTCAGATTAAATAGAAATTTGTATTACGTAAAAATCCAACGAAACATTGCGCGCGCAACAATGAAAATTTAAGATTTTCAAAATCCATAAATAATATTTTATAAACTAATTTCGTGTTTGGTGCATTTTTTTATAGTTACTGCCCAGTTTTTATAATTACATCCCATTTATTATTTTTACAGCCCATTTTCCTGTTAAGCCTAATGCATCTCTCCTAGGAAAGATTTGCAGCCCAGCAGGGCGGAGAATAACAAGTTGACCTTGCCTGGGTATTCCTCAAAAAGACGTCTAGCTGGGCTAGCCATTTTCATCTTGAGAAAATTAGTATCTGGGCTGGATATCTGGCCTGGGCTAGACGGGCCACAGCCCGCCCAGTTAATACCATGCTCTCCTCTGAACAACAATTAAATCATCACCAAGAAAAACTCTGTAGTGCTCACGCCCCAAAAACACAAATACTGCTCGAGCTGCTTGGTCCCAGCTGTCGGCCGCACCTTGTGCAATTCTCTCCTTTATATTGACTACATAGGTTGACAATGGTGTGGGACCGTGATGTCACGAAACCAGGAGAAAGCAAAAAAATATAGTTGTACATAGTAAGGAGGCACTTGCGTACATACGGCTATGGCCCTAGTGGGTCCCTAGTGTCATCCAGTTAAAATAAAGTCATCTCCTGAATCCTCATGTTCGTTGACGATGTTAACAATGCTCGGCGCCATGGATGGTCTGATACAGCGCCCGCTACTCATTTAGGAAGCCAGGATCATCGGACACCTATGAGCACCTTCGAGAAACTGAGACGGCATGAAATGATAAGGCCGCGCTTGGGAGCTCTGGTTTATTTCAAACCTGTATTAACATACAAGTGTAATTTACTCGTCATCAAAAACAACGCGTAAAATACAGGCGTAATGAAACCGAGGGCCCGAGGTCTGTAAGTAAAACCGGCGGGTTACGCGTGTAATTTGAGAGACCAGTGTATATTTTATGAGCACTGCTATATGGACGACATTAGCAGACGATACATGCACGACGTGCGTATCATGCCATCCATGGGCAAGGCTGAAACAGCAGCTAACGGCTGGATTAGCAATCGTCCGAGTGTCGTTCAGCGTTTTTATTGTGTGTCAAGTACTTCTGATATTTTACTAGTCGAAATCGACCAACCAAGCACCTTCGCCCGAGACCATCTGCTTTAATTTACAACCGTCAGTTTTACAAGCGGTTTTGGTTGGAAAACGACGATCCAATCACGGCCTAATATCATGAGTTGGTCGGAAGATCATATGGTTTCACGCCTAACCTACCCGACTTGTCGTATAGGCTATGAATGAAACATCAAACGATGAACTTATTAAGCACGGAAACAACAGAAGAGGATGATCTTCGTAACAAGCAGATCACTGGCATTAGATCGACATGCAAAACAATACGAAGCATTATTCTCAGGAGGCATGGTGAACAGCTCGTGATGCCGCATGCCACAACATTCCAAGCTCAACTTTGCAATCAAACACAAGGCCTGGCATTACATAGACAATATTCAAAACAAACTCTTAACACAGGAATATCTCAGCAGAGTAACTATTTACTTGTAAACTGAACACAGGAATAGGAAAAAACACTCGACGCTGCTCACAGCAAGGGCGTCCCACTCAAAAATATCAAATGCATGTCTTCTGGCTAACATCAATGAGCAAATTTTGACAAGATTTTCCAATTCCAATATATTAAACTAACGTCTTCTTGCTAACATCAATGATTAAACTTTGACAAGCTTTTCCCATTCAAAATATGTAATGCCTATGATCATGGAGTCCTGTCATAGCTTTTATACTTGTTTGGGAACTTTTTGCCCAGGGCACTCCACATATTGTTAAATTGCCAATGGTCTCTGCAGACTAGTCATGTCACCAGTGTCTAATAATACTCTGTAAAGCTTCTCGGTCATTCCTTCTGTAATGTAGCGCAAACAGTGACTGCTTCTTTCTGCAAAGTGGAACGACCAACTAGAACCAATAATGCAGCAGTTTGCCTTACACATTGGCTCCTTTTGTGCAGTTCAACTAAAATCGAAGTCGGAATAAAACCGAGCTTTAATTTTGATATCCCTGTAAGCAACAATAGGTATAAGGGAAACAATTACTAAGAAATAACGGTTGATGACTTGTACTCCCAGAAGAAAAGCATCTACTGATCTACTTTATCTTAATGGGAAACAAAGCAGGAGAGTAGCAATTCTCCATCAGTGTGATTCATTCATATTGACTGAGACATTATCTTAACAATGCCTTGTTTCAACATGTATAAAGAACGACAAAGCTTATAAAGGGGGTGATGCTAAATTTGTTGTAACAAAGCAACAAGCATCATGTCTGGGTTGGTCCCATTTTTGTTCACTACTTAATAGGAAAAGACAGCAATACAATAGCTTCAATTCATCATTTATTTAAAATAGTACCAATACAAGTAGCATAGCATCTCAAAACACACTGCACGATCATGTGGATGAAGGCAAGTACCAACCTGTCATGACGCACACAAGATCACGTACGAATCTTCCAACACGAATAGGAAATCCAATCTCATTTTGTGCAGTTGCACTGAAATCAAGCAAAGTGTTTCGCGTAGCGAAGAAAAATGTCACAATAGCAACAAGTTGAATAGATATCCCTGTATAAACAGAGGCAAAAAAGCAATCAATTACTGGCTAATAAAGGAGGATGAAACATGCGGCCACAAAAATGGTAATCCCGCCAATCCCTAACAAGTGTTGCAGTTTTGAAATAAGATTCAGTAGTTAATTCTGAGAGTGGCATCAATTACTGGCTTATAAAGGGGGTGATGCTGAATTTGTTGTAACAAAGCAACAAGCATCATGTCTGGGTTGGTCCCATTTTTGTTCACTACTTAATGGGAAAAGACAGCAATACAATAGCTTCAATTCATCATTTATTTAAAATAGTACCAATACAAGTAGCATAGCATCTCAAAACACACTGCACGATCATGTGGATGAAGGCAAGTACCAACCTGTCATGACGCACACAAGATCACGTACGAATCTTCCAACACGAATAGGAAATCCAATCTCATTTTGTGCAGTTGCACTGAAATCAAGCAAAGTGTTTCGCGTAGCGAAGAAAAATGTCACAATAGCAACAAGTTGAATAGATATCCCTGTATAAACAGAGGCAAAAAAGCAATCAATTACTGGCTAATAAAGGAGGATGAAACATGCGGCCACAAAAATGGTAATCCCGCCAATCCCTAACAAGTGTTGCAGTTTTGAAATAAGATTCAGTAGTTAATTCTGAGAGTGGCATCAATTACTGGCTTATAAAGGGGGTGATGCTGAATTTGTTGTAACAAAGCAACAAGCATCATGTCTGGGTTGGTCCCATTTTTGTTCACTACTTAATGGAAAAAGACAGCAATACAATAGCTTCAATTCATCATTTATTTAAAATAGTACCAATACAAGTAGCACAGCATCTCAAAGCACACTGCACAATCATGTGGATGAAGGCATGTACTGACCTTTCATGAGACGACCAACATAAAATACGAATCTACCAACACGAATAGGAAATCCAATCAAGTTTTGTGCAGTTGCACTGAAATCAAGCAAAGTTGCTGGTGTGACATTTAAGTTTTCTATAGCAACAAGTTGAATAGATATCCCTGTTTTAAGAGGCAAAAAAGAAAACAATTATTGGCCAATAAAGGAGGATGAAACATGCGGCCACAAAAAGAAGCATCTACCTTATCTTGATGGAAAACAAAGTATAGGACAGTGGCATTTCTAAAATGATTGCATTGATTCATATTAACAGAGAAATTCTTTTAAAACAGATCAGTAGTTAATTCTGAGATTAACAACAGCAAAATAGCTGCATGGGACATGCCAGCACCATGTGCGTCCACACGTATAAATGGGTGATGCAGAGTATGTTACCAAGCAGCATATATGCGCTGGTCCCATATTTGTTCTCTTTAACCTTCTTCCTTTGTGAGGGCAGCAAATCTGGTCATGCACAAACTACCCGACCCCCCCAGTTTCTTTCCCTTTTCAACAAAGAGATCAGTTCCTTACAGATGTGTGTACTGGGTTACCCCCCTTTTTCCCTTTTCGACCTACAAAGCGGCTGGATAGCCAGTCTATACTACTTTCCGCCCCTCCTTTCCTCATTGAACCACGTCCTAGATTCTTGCTCCAGCCCACCGCACCCTTCATTCCTCTTTGAACCAATATCTAGATTCGACTACAGATCGAAAAAGATCCACATGCAGCTAGAGCAACGACGGTTTCAAAGAAACTTATACCTTAGGGTCGTCGGGATGTGGCAAGGCATGCGGCGGGAGGCCGGATCTGCCCACACTAAGTACGGCAGCGGGGAAGAAGTGGTCGGTGGCCCTCCCGCACAGGCGCTGGGTGAAAGAGAACAGCGCAGCCGACAGTGGATTGCCTCCCTCACCGAAGGCGATAGAGTGAATGATGCACCTCCTCCCCTTCCCGGTGCGACGGGATACAGACGCCTCCTTCACCAGCTGTGAGGGGGAGAGAGAGACAAGAGACCAACGCAGTCTTGTTTAGATCTGGTGAAGAGAGGGTGAGAGACTGTGAATATAGCAAACCCTAGCAAATGTATCTAGACTCATTTTAGTGCTAGATACCTCTGTATCTAGACAAATCTAAGACAAGTAATTCGGAACGGAGGGAGTAAAACATATGTAGTGCGGCGAGTGTGTGGAGAGTGCAAACCCTAGCGAACAAGCGCTGAGGCTCCCGCTTAGTATATACTACTGTAGTACGGACTGAGCTCCGGTGCCTTCACTGCACCTGCTTTTGGCTGTATGACAGGTGAGCCAGCCACATTTTGGGCCCACCTGTCGTAAAACCCTAGCGAAAATTGCACCAATGTGAAATACGACTGCGTCTCCAACGCAACCAAGGTGAACTGATGAAGGATATCATCTTTGTGCGTAACAAGCAAAGAGCACTGATGGAAGACAGCTTGTTTTTCGTCGAAAATCGATCAGCTTCACCAGCCGACACAACCATGAGGAGCAACCATGAGCATCGATAGGTCATCGTGGTGATGCATCATCCATTTGGCATCAAGTTTAGGTGAGGCACCTAAGAAGTTCGATAAATCCTCACTGTGGTCTATTTCTTCTCAGTAATCAAGCTCGAGGAAGGAAGAACCACGTGGCAGAGGACATTGAGGCCGAACAACAATGGCCATCCAATTTTGTGCAATTCCACTAAAATTGAGGAAGACATGCCCGGGTATGGAGACATGCATCGCTGTTTCCAACAATATAAAAAAAGGTTAGCAATGACATCCCAATTGTCAATAAGATTAATGAAAAGTACACCAACAAACAGAAGCATCATAATTATCTTGATGGGAACTAAACCAGGATACCCGAGAAAAAAGCATTTCTTCATTTAACCAGTGATAGTACTACCACCATATGGACAACCACAACCACCATGTACTTTTTGTCGAAACAACATGTATACCTCCACCGAGGCATAAATCAGGAAAACTTTTTGAGTGGCATTTCCTCTATAATAGTACTAGTAGGTGATATTGGACCAGCCGACGAACCCTAGCTACTATGCATGGGAGCTGGGGAGTAGTCGCCTAGAAGAAAACCCGCACGCAGCGACCTGGGGAGCTGGACCAGTACAACAAGTTATACCTCAGGTGGGTGAGATGTCGTATAGGCGGGCGGGTGGGATCTGCCCACACGACGGTAGCGATCCGCGCCAGCGCCGGCTCCGAGAGGACGGTGTGCATCGGCTTCCTCCATCGCTGACGGCGACAACGTCAACACTGCACCTCCTCACCTCCTGCAACGGACGGGATTTGGCAGGATCTGTGACCACCGGTGAGGAGAGAGATAGAGGGGACACTGTCATCTTGTTTTGATATGGAGAGGGTGAGAGAGCGAGACACGAGAAACTCTATCAAACAAGAGGCTATAATGGAGTAAAAAACCTCTCCATAGCAGTGGTTTTAAATAGAATACACGCGTTCCTAGAAAATATTAATGTACATCATCTCTTGTTTGTGCATGTCCGGACCGCTGCCACGGCCAGTCCTGACCAACCCGAACCCTCTTCATCACTCACGCGTGCTTCCCGCCCGAAACGGTCAGTGCCGCATTCATCCCCGGCCAGAGCGGACGCGACCGCTCACTGGCGCCGGCATTGATTGCGGTGCGCTGGCCGAGAGAGCGTGGCCCGCGCCGCTTCCGGGTGCATGCGGCAGCTCCGCGTTCAAAGGTCGCAATAGCCGGCTACAACATGCGCGATCTCTTCCAGTAGTAAGTTCTTGGGAGTCCGTGCTACAGCTAGTTGTCCTCCCCCAACTCGTCAATCTCTTCCAGTAGTGCTAGTACTCCATCGCGCGATCCATCGGCAACCAGGCGGGAAAGTTATGGTATACTACTCGGTTTGCAGTGAGTGGCATGCCGAGCGACCGTGTGGGGTCGAGTCGTGGAGGAGGGTGAGACACGAACACGACAGACGTGATTTAAACGTTGGTTTTGCTCGATGGCGCAATCCAACGAAACGAAACGTTGGTTTCTCTCCGTTTCCATTTTTCTCCGGAAAACGGAAACTTTTCCACTCCATTTTCATTCCTATTCCAAGGTTGCCCCGTTACAACATTCCATCAGATACAAAGGAAAACTAACACGCATGCTGATGCATCTCAATGATTCACAGATCATAGCCAATATTTACTTCACAACTGAAGAAAAAAGTTGTGAGAGCGTGTACGACAGAAAAACTACTGATGGGGTCACTACAACTTAAACCCTAAACCCTAAACATGATTTAATTTCCTAGCCAGGTAGAACCTGTCGAAGGAAAGACGGCTGGCACCCTCGGATCATATGATGCTTTTGTGCAGTTCCACTAAAATCGACCTAAGCATCCCTGATGGCAAAGATACTGAAGAAGTGTGATTAGAATAATAGTACTGGCACTTGTTCATGAGACATAAACTCATCACAAGTAGAAGCCGGTAGAAGTAGAGAAAGATCGACATGGAGATGGAGCTACGGCAGTGGAGCAAGCCGGATCCAAAAGGAAGATGGACTACCTGGGATGTCGGGCTGTAGCTAGAAGGGCAGTTGGGACGCGACATCGGCCCATACCGCGGTGACCCCCAATTGGGACGCACCGACTGTGGGTTTTCTCCCTCACTGATGTCGACCGCGTCTACGCAGAACATTGTTCCCTTCCCCCAGCTGCGAGATCAGGCCCGTCGTTCTATGCTTGTGAAGAGAGCAACCTAAGATAGCAGGCTTGTAGCTTAGGCTCCTGCTAGTGTATATATTGTGGTTTTTTTTCTCTCCATATCAACCATTTTATATTGCATACATGTCATTCAAGAGTGAAATGATGGTTGCTTCTTCCGACTAACTTACTGTGTGATTTGACTGCTCCTTAGTGGCCCCTACACGTAATCCCCCCCTACATGTATGCAACAGTCACACGTACACATGGACGCAAAAACGCGCGTGACGCCCTAATGCATGCATGTCCGAGCACACGACGGAACACACACGGTCACGCTCAAGTGCTCAACCTACACGTGCATGCACACACATACTCAGTCAGGGTGAGCTAGTGACCGTATGAACACCGGAAAATATATATATTGAGCACAATGAGCGTATTATGAAGTCCAGTGATCGTATTTTTACAAATATACAATGACAAACAGTGTATTTATCTCGTTTGAAATTAAGCCATATTAACCGGAGAGGAGGCAACATGGACTAGCATTACTTTGTTGTGTCCCGTCAACTTGCCGAATAATGAGAAGGTTGCAGGGTGGGAGAATCTTGCACGCGGTGGCTCACAGGACAAGGAGAAACTTTTGACTAATGCAAGCTCTCCCTCGCTCAGGCGGTGTACGTGCAACAGTTAATTCGGTGTCAGATTGCCAGAAGCATACACTATACTACTAGTGCTATTATTGTTCGACTTCCCGAACAGCCAAGCGCAAAGTTTACTAGTACTACTACTATAGTCCATAAAGGTACGTACTATACTAGTACTAGGAACCGGATGGAGGAGCGTCTGCACTCTTATTATAATTTTAAAATGTGATAAAGCAATCTTCAACACATTTGGTTCTCTTCGAGGGTTCTCGCATGTGATAATGGAAGTTGATTGCATGGAACACTCGCCACAATTCTCGCTTAATTCTGGCTCATATCCTGTTACAAATAGTAGCACTCAGTAATATTTCCTCTTTTTTGTTATTCAGCATGTAAACAGGTCAGCAAACCTTGCGGCGCATCTTCGTGCGAACCGTGCTTGCTGCACTTTGAATGTGGCCGAGAGCTGGCTTGATGAAACACCCCGCTTCCTACTTTTTTTGCGGGGTACCTCTCTTCCTAGTGACCAGTGTCTTGGCTGATCGTCCTAAGAATGCTTATATATGAATAAATCTCTCTCATTTACCCGCAAAAAAATTAAGCCATATTAACCGGAAAGGAGGGAGTATGGACTAGCACTACTTTTTGGTGTGTCCCGTCAACTCGCAGAACAAGGAGAAGCTTGCAGGACAAGGTGAAGCTCGCTTACGCCTTTTGACTAATGCAACCTACCCTCGGTGGACATGCATCAGTCCATTCGGTATTAGATTGTCAGAGGCATACACTGTATTACCCAACATGCGGAGTACCATCATTGTTCGACTTCACGAAGGGGCGAAGAGCCAAGCGCAGTAGTACGCGTACTTGGTTTTGCACCTTCATACTACTCCACCCTCCGTCATAGTTTACAGGGCGCGCTTCATTATGATGCATTTCTCTCAATGCATTTCCACCACCAGAGAGACTTTAGACGCGTTTGGTATTATGCTCAATTAATTAGGGCGTGGTAACCGCAATCAAGTCCACAATTTTCTCTCCATGTACTGTACTACTACGGAGTGCATGCATGTGTGTACCTGGGGTGGAAGCACTGCATGCATGTGTGTACGCATTATTCCCTCTAGTAATAGACGCCGTGCTATAACTACCAATGCTATTTTTTAGGCCGATCGCTAGTCGCCTTGGTCCCACAGATTTTTTCTTTTTTCTAAAGCGCGCTGTATAAACAGTGACGATGGAGTAGTATGAGCGGATTCAAAGAAGAGCGTATTGATGGTTGCTTCTTCAGAGCAACTTACAGTGGGAAAGGTGGGGCTTATGATTTGACTGCTCATTACTCACTATTAATGTGGTGCAACGACCGGGCTGAGTCTCCCATGCGGTTGTGCACTACCCCCTCGGTTCTTAAATATACTCTGGAGTATTTGTCTTTCTAGAGATTTCAATAATTGACTACTCTCTCTCTCTCAAATATTTGTCTTTTTAGAGATTTCAAATGGACTGGCACATACGGATGTATATAGACATATTTTAGAGTGTAGATTCACTCATTTTGCTCCGTATGTAGTCACTTGTTGAAATCTCTGTTAAGACGAATAGAATATTTAGGAACGGCGGGAGTACACATACGAAGCAAAATGAGTGAATCTACACTCTAAAATATGCCCGTTTGAAATTTGTAAAAAGACAAATATTTAGGAACGAAGGAGTATAATTTTGTGCACGGCACATGGACCCGGATGATGAAGAGGCTTCTGGCAATGCTATCAAGCTTCCATCATTTGTTTACATAATTGACGTACTATACAAATAATTTTCCAGCGACATGAAATTGTACAATGGTGTGAGCTTTCAGCTTTTGTTTCACGTGTCTTGCCATCGATGCTCTTTCGAAAACAATAAAAAACTAACTTCCTTGCTAATGCATGTCAATTATTAGCAGATCGGAGCTAATAATTACATCACAACTGAAGACAAAGTTGTGAGAAGGTGTTAAATTAAAATTGATCCATGCTTTCATTGGCAGCAACGTCCCCCCAGCTCTGTCTAAATCAACAAGGCATGTTGGGAAAAAAAGTAGCTGTCTGGAGCATGCAACATTCTGATCATTTTCTGCAGTTCCACTAAAATAGAGCTGAGCGTCCCTGTTCCAAAGATATCAAGTGTGATTACGATAATAGAGGACTGCTGATGAAACAATAAACACACAAATAAAAGCCGGTCATCTTTGCAGTCTCTCTTAAGACTAACTAGTTGGAGAAGATTAGGCTTGGAGTTGGATGAGGAGGATAGAGCAAAACCAATCTCCCTTTGTGCAGTCGCACTGAAATGTAGGGACGTTGCCCGTGTGACATTTTAGTACAACTGCACAAAACACTCTTAAGAAAAAGTGATTTGTGCAGTTCACCAAAAGGTCGCAATAGCAATGACGTGAAATGGATAGCCCTGTTTGCAAAAAATAGGTAGAAAGGAAATAATTACTGGCCAATAACAGTTGATGACACATGCGACGACAAAAAAGAAGCATATTCCTTGTCCTAAGGGAAGATAACAACACGGTTGTGTTTGTCTAAAACGGTGTGAGGACGAGAATGCAATATGGAAAGTACGCCGGACGAGCGACGTTTTGGGCAAAGAACTATGGAAGATCCACATGCAGCGACGTGGGAAAACGGGCAATGGAGCAAGGCCGGAGGGGATACCTGGAGGTCGTCCAGATGTAACTAGGTGAGTGGCGGCGGGCGGAATCTGCGAGTAGGTGGCGTAGGCCCTGCCGCGCTGGAACTTGGTCAGAGAGAACGGCGTGTACCGCAGATCGGGACGTGCTGCCTCGGCGCCGTCGAACGGAGAAACGATGCACTTCCTCCCTTTCCCCCGGCGGACGGGATGCGGCCGGATCAGTGACCAACGATGAGAGAGAGAGAGAGAGGCCACCACACTCCCTTTCCCCCGGTGGACGGGATGCGGCCGGATTAGTGACCAACGGTGAGAGAGAGAGACCACCGGAGCCTTGTGTGAGATACTATGAAGAGCGGACTACCTTTTCCTCCATAAAAACTATTTTATATTCTGTGTACGTGCCATTGAGCGCTATAACTTTATTTAAAAATAACGCGGCAACGCGTCAAGTCGAACTTTGTTTCGTGCACGCGTGGTACACGACCTCCCTAGGTAAACAACCGCTACAGGCATTCAAATTAGCATGTGGGCTCCCATTTTCGTAAAGAAATGAGCTCCACAGTGTACCCGCACGGGTGTGGCTGGGCACGAAGCATGAGTACGTGCACGGTGCACCTATTCTCTTCTTGTATACGTACACCACCTGCGTGGGGTTGTGTCAGAGAGATACAAACCTAGAGAGAGATATAGTGTGTGGGTTCTTGAGAGTTTTTTTGGGGGGTCAATCAAAAATTTTAACATATGCAATGTGTGTGAAATAGAGTCCTGGATATAACATATATATAGAGGGGGCGATCCACGAGAAGAGAGTGGAGGTATCATTGGCTTGAGGTGTCCATAGAATCGAAGAGAGGGATGATGTGTGTGTGTGTGCGTGCGCACGATCGATAAAGAGTGCCATCGAATTTGTGTGTGCCCACGTCAAAGATATAGAGTGGTTGGTCTACTGGAACGTGAGATGGGACATGTGCGGTTTGTCTCTGTGGCATGGATACCTACCTGCAGCGCTCGACTATCGGTGTGTGGTGGGGGAAGAGGGAGGCCCAATTAACTATAGAGGTACAATGGCTGGTATATGTGTGGAGGAGGAGAGAGGCCTACCTCATGTATTAAGGAGATCGATCTGCCTCATGTATTAAGGGAGATCGATTGACATCCATGCATATGTGCAGGAGTGAATAAGGTTGGGAGAGAGACAGAGCTAGAGTGTTGGAGGGGGTGGTAGTGGAGTTGCTTCTAACAAATGGTGGGATAGGCTTGCTAGACAAACGGAGGGCACGCCCGCAATATCAATAAGAGAGGAGATGGCTGCTTGTTGTCTGTGCACGTGCGTGTGAGAGACGGGTCAGGAGGCATGCACGAATGATGAGGGGGGACGATGTGGCTGTGGTAAGCAGACGTAACTACATAGGAAGATCAATCGCCCTTTGTAAGATAAAGGAGAGACATAACTTGTGAGGTACGTCGATCGATGGGGGGTAGTTAAAGTCGATCTAGGTATATGTTGGGAGATCGATCGGTATACATGCATGTGTGTGTTAGAAGCAAATGAGGCACGAGGAGAAGGATAGAGAGAGAGGGATGCATGTAGGAGGTGGTACGAGAGGCATACTATATCGAGGGGGAGGAGTGTGCGAGTAAGAGAACGATGAAAAGAGTGGTGGGAGTGAGGCATGGACGGTAATAAGAGAAGAGGGGAAGCTTGTGTTTGTGCTAGGCACACCTGGCTAAAGAGGCATATCGATCGATGTGTGTCGTAAAGAAGGAGCTGGGGGCCTACACACACCGTGGGTGAACGACCTAAAGTGAAAAGACGAATTTGCGCGATGGAGCTAGAGAATGCTGAGGGAGGGTGAGAGGGATGTGGGCGTGTGCATGCACAAGAGAAAGTTAGTGCTAGCTACAAAGATAAGAGGGTTGTGTGTGTCTGTAAAAGATGAATAGAGATCATATATACTTCATTATAAAAAGTGAATTCGGATATTTGAAGAATTTATCATAGTGTTTCAAACCGACGGATGTGTGAATATATATAACGGTGATACACATGGTGTGGTTATGAACATGGTATACTACATTTAATATGTTTTATCTCTACTCTTATAAAAATGGAGTTGTTGATGATGGTGTGCCTGCCATCCTGCATTATAGACCGTCTGATTTATATCTGGCAGATAGCAAGGAAACTATGATGGTTGAAGTTGGCAACAATCATGATTGTAGATTCTTATTGAAATAGAGAAACGAATTCAAATTTAGTTCGAATTGCAGCGGTAGTATAGACATTTGGAATGCACTAAAATGTTGGTAGGAGTAGGTTACATGCATTATACAGAAAGCGAAAAAATTTAATCGGACATAACATGGATTCATACTCCCTCCTTCCATCTATGTAGGGCGTAATGAGATTTTTAAGACCACCTTTAACTATTGACAAGATTAATAGTACATGACATGTACAATGTGAAAATTATATCATTGAAAGAACCTTTCACAGATGAATTTAACGGTGTGCTTTGTGTAAGTTGCATGTCATATATCATTGCTCTAATATTTGGTCAAAGTTAGCATCGAAAAACGCATTAGGCCCTATATAGATGGAAGGAGGGAGTAGCTTTGAATAGCATTTGTATAGTAAAACGGGGCAAGACTCTATCTTTGTGTGGTGTGAATAGTTTCATTTTTGGTTTTCTTTTTGGTTGAGGGAAGTGCGAATTGATTTGATACATACAAGCACAATATTACTACATGTTAGGCTTGTCCCTAAAATTCAACCCGCGTCTTGTTATATCTCAAAAATTCAGATATCGTGCTCCCAAAACTGGCGCCTTCACAACCCGCGCCTTGCTATCCCTAAATTACAACGCGTGCGAAAACTCCCTCCAGCTGCCAAATCCCGACACGCGAAATCCCCCTTCTAACCCTGAGCCGAAAGGGCCGCTAGTTCAAATCGGTGGGGGGTACTTTTGTAACACACCCTACATTTTGGACAAGCGCGTTCCTAAGTCATGCTTCACCCCCTCCCATCGCCCACTTCTTGCCATTCGAAATCCCAGGCCGCCATAACCTCTCCGCTCCAGCCGCGAAACCCCACCCTCCTTCGTCCGCCATGTCACCGCTGCCCAGCCGGAGCCTCTTCCCTGACGACGTCGTCCAGCGCAATAGCTCGACGTCCCTCGTCCACCTCCCCGGATGAGGATCCGTCGTCCATCTCGCCGTCCCGCCGGTTCAGCCGCCCCGTCCTCCACCTCCAAGGAGCTACTCCGATGATCGCCTCGTCTATCGCGGCTGCTACATCCCCATAGCGCCGCCTTAACCTACTCCACCGGAACCGCAGCATCCTCACTGACTCCTCGGACGAAGCTGAGGCCTACTCGGCGCCACCAAAGAGGTTGTACACTCATCGCATCGCACCTTCTCCTCAACTCGACCTCCCGGCGCCGACGGTGCTCCATCCCGCACCCCCATGGAGCGGCTACCTTGAAGCCGGCACCACGGGCGACATCTCCACCGCGGCTCTCCCCGAGTGCGAGGCCCCTTCGGCGGCGGCGGCCATACCAGCCGGATCTGCTGTTGCTGCTCCGGCTCTCGCTCGATCGCTCGCTCGCCCAGCTGCTGCTGCTGCTATCCCCCTCGCTCGTGCTGCTGCTCTGCTCCGATTAAGCCACACTTTAGTCGACTAAATCGACTTTTGGGTCAGTCAATTTTCAGGGGTTGGGGGGCTCGCCGGAGTTAAGGAAGAACCACCCGCAGCGGGGACGGGGGCTCGCCGGAGAGGTACCCCACTATCTATCTTAGGGTTCAGGGTGGGGGCGGGGGCCTAGAGGGCTGGCCGGGGCGGCGAGGCGGCACTGGGGCCGGCGGTTCGGCCGGTGGTGGCTGGCGGCTCAGGGGGTGCAGGTTGAAGATGAACTGCAGGCCCCCTAAACTACATGTCAAGTGCCTCTCTGCTACCATTGCGTTCAGTTTCGACAGTAGCATTCAGATTCCACAGTAAATTTCAGTTTCGACAGTTAAGTTCAGAGTCAACAGTTTTTACCTCATCTGTTGTAGTCAGGTGGTTTTTGGTGATGTTAATTTTACATCCATTTTACATCATCTATTGGAGATGCTATTAGAGTCCCACTTGAGATTGACGATGTCTGTCTTGTACTGCTTCAGCCTTGACGTCTTACGGCTCACCGGAGCTGCTCCAACGACAGAACGATCCGTCACAACAGAGCAGTGCCCTGGACGCCATCTACAGATTCCTCGGATCTTCCTCCACACCTCCGACAGCCACCTCTGCCTCAACTGCTTCAGTGACCAACCCAATGATGCTGAGGTCGACACGGCTACGGCAAAGACGTTGTCCCCTTATCCCGGGATTCTCATCAATACGGGCGTGGGTAACCCAACCGCTTCTAGGACTCCTAGATTATAGGCAAGTCCAAACGGACACGGAGAGGACGCTTGATATTCACCCTCTTTATAAAGGGGACAAGGCTTTTATTTTTCCCTCCCGTGCTCAATCGAATCCTTCCCCCACCTCAAGCTCAAACGCCCGAAGTTCAGGTCAGGTGCTCCGAACCTTCAGTCATGTCCGGATCTAGCCTTGAAGGCCGATGGATGCCTTCCTCCGTCACGGAAGAAGACATCAAGAAGTTGAGGGAGGCCAGATATCTGACCGCCGAGATTTTGCATTGGCTGCCTCCCCGAGGGCAGGCCGTCCCCACCCCCGAACCCAACGAGAACGTCGTGTTCGTTTCCCACTTCCTCCGAGGTCTAGGCCTTGCCCTGGATCCTTTCGTCAGGGGTTTGATGTTTTACTACGGGCTAGATTTTCATGATCTAGCTCCCGACTCCTTTCTTCATATCACGACATTTATTATCGTGTGCGAGGCCTTCCTCCGGGTTACCCCTCACTTTGGCCTATGGCTCAACACCTTTGAAGTGAAGCCGAAGATGGTCGAGGGGCAACATGCAGCGTGTGGAGGTGCCTCAATACGCAAGATGACGGGAGCTCCGTGGCCTTCCATCCAAGAGGTGTCTGAATTGTGGCAACAGGAGTGGTTCTACATCACGGCTCCTAGAAGTACCAAGTGGGCGGCCCCCCTATTTTCCGCTCGGGCCCTCCACCACAGCTGATGTCATGGATCAGCAGAGGTCTGAGCTGGTGTCTAGTCAAGGATGTGCCTATACTGCAAGGCCGCATTCGAGATCTCTTCAATGGAGATTTCAGTTTGGTTGCGGTAATACAGGTTATGCTGGTTCGTCAAGTCCAGTCTGGCAAACGCCGGCCTCTTCGCCTGTGGGAGTTCAATCCCGAGGGACCGCATGCCATTCAAAATTTTCTCGGCCTGACGCATGAGGAGATGTACAAGTCATTCTTCGAACCTCAGGTGGAGTGTCCGGAAATCACCGAGGACGTGGGCCTGAGTAGTAACCGCATCGCCGAATAGGTAAGGCGTCTTCCGGCTAAACATACTATCTCTACTTTGTTACGAAGTTATTTCTGAGAGTTCGCTTTTTGACCAGGACTAGCTAACAAAGGCGAAGTTGATTCGGTGTTCGGCCCCCCTCCCAGAGGGTTTGGAAAATCCGGTATTGGAAAAGATGCTCCAGACCGCACCTTGCCCGGAGCCCTTGAGGAAGATACTGTGGAGGATAATGCGGGCGGACGCAGACCCCCAACGCTGCCCATTCTAGCCGAGGGAGCGAGCGTCTCCATGAGGGAAGGTGACCAGAAGAGGAAAAGGACCGCGCCCGGGGATTCAGAAGCTGAAGCTTCCAAACGGGAAAAGAAGTCTCCCCCAGAGGGTCCTACCTTGGGGGGCGTTGTTGCCGCACAAAGTCCGCGGGGGGATCAATTCTCCCACGAGGCGTAAGCGACCCGAAATACTTTTAATAGTACATATATGCCATCTTTTTCTTCTGAGAAAATAACCACTGCATATATTTTTGCAATTCGGGCCTTAGCCCCTCTCAAATGAGCTCATCTTCGGGGGATCTTCTTCCAGAGATGATGGAGAGCGAAACGCCTCCTCCGGACTCCTCCGCTCCAGAAGCGGGCGACCCTAAAGTGTCGTCGCGGAGGGCCTCTCCGAGTCCGGTGAGGCCAGAAGATAATCCCATTGACCCCCGAAGCTCCCAGTGTCCGGCTCCCGAAGAGAGCAGACAAAAGAGTCTGACACCGTCTAGTGTGCGATCGGATGTTCTGAGGGAGTTGGTGGGGCGAGCGGCCATCTCAGATGAACACCATGTGATGATGAATACGGTGATGGAGAGAATATCGTCCGCCGAAAGCGGATTGCATGAAGCTTTTATGAGTCTACTGACAGGCTTTTAGGTACGTAAAAGAATGTATGATAATCCAGCACATGCTATGTAACACCCCGGATGTAACTTTCCCTATTTGTACTCCAACTCTTGTCGTTTCTGCGTTAAGTTATATTTATTTCTCAGGTTCGGGTCTTTGTCTCCGTGTGTTGTTTTCGTTTTCATGCATCTCATATCATGTCATCATGTGCATTGCATTTGCATACGTGTTCATCTCATGTATTCGAGCCTCTTCCCCGTTGTCCGTTTTGCATTCCGGCGCTTCGTTCTCCTCCGGTGGCCATTTCTAGCTTTCTTTCGTGTGTGGGGATTAAACATTTCCGGATTGGACTGAGACTTGCCAAGCGGCCTTGGTTTACTACTGGTAGACCGCCTGTCAAGTTTCGTATCATTTGGACTTCGTTTGATACTCCAACGGTTAACCGAGGGACCGAAAAGGCCTCGTGTGTGTTGCAGCCCAACACCCCTCCAATTTGGCCCAAAACCCACCAAACTCTGCTCCATGTCCTAGAGCGTTCGATCACGATCGCGTGGCCGAAAACCGCACCTCATTTGGACTCTCCTAGCTCCACTTATGCCTATAAATAGACAACCCCCGATTTCGGATCTCTCCCTCTCCCCGAAACCCTAAAAAAAGGATCTCCGCCGCCACCGGACAACGTCCGCGCCGAGCCGGACGTGTCCGGATCCGCCGCCGCCTACCACCGCCCGTCACATGGCGCTCCACCGCCAGCCGCCGCCGCGGCCCGGGAGTCCAGGTCCGGCCCCCGCGGCCCGCTCCCGCTCCCCGCCGCCTCGCACTGCCCCCGCCGCCTCGCGCCGCCGCCGCCGCCTCGCCGCCTGCTTCCTCCACCGGCCGCATCCTCCGCCGCCTCGCCGAGCCTGCCGGCCGCCGCCGCCCGCTCCACCGCGGCCGGGACGCCGCGCCGCGCCGCCCCTCGCCCCGGCCGGCCCCAGCTCCGGCCCGGCCCCGGCGACCCCTCCCTCACTGGCCGGCGTGCCCCCTCGCCAAGTCCGACTCCGGCCACCGACGAACTCCGGCGAGCTCCAAGTCCGGTCAACCTCGAAGTCCGTGCCCGTGAACAGTGATTCCAGATCTGGATCTGGAGATATTTTCGGTTGACTTTTTCGTTCCTAACCCTAATTTTTTATGCCTACTTTGACCGGCCGTATCTCCGCGTCCGTAGCTCCGGTTTGGGCATATAGTATATCAAAATGTTCGCCTCGACGAGTACATCATTTCATTCCAATTCATCATTTTCATTTGAGCTCATCTTGATGCCCAAAATTCTGTTAGAAGAGGGCTTCATGAGTTAATTGTCAGATCTGCTAGTTCATCTTAGACTATTGTCATTTTTGCCATGATTATTGTGTGCACGATATGCCTGTGAGTCCTTCATATGTTTTGTTAAGGATTTTGCCTTCTTTCCAGAGGTGCAACCCATGCATTTTTAGGATGTGTGTGGTGACTTATGCAAGCTTGCAAAGTGAGGCACCCGGTAAATCAGTTTTCAGGGACTTAGTAGTTTTCACAAAGTCTGGGATTATTTAGCTCATGATGCCATATGTTCAGCTTGTTTCCTAGTGATCCGTTCCTATTTTGAGGATGATCAGTAAAGGAGTTTTGTTAATCATGTTATGCTCTATCCATCCATGTCTTTACTTGCAATTATGGAGCACCCTAGATTGAGTCAATCGAGCTCTACTTTTGCTTCGTTGTGAATCTGGGCAGATCGTCAACTCGTTTGCGATTTTGCCGATGCTATTGTAGTTGATCCGTGCATGCTATGCCATTGTTCTTGCCATGTATATCTTGTATTTTGTTCCTTCTTAATGGATGTATGCTTTCCTTGCCATGACTTGCACCATGGTGAGTGCATCGAGCTCGTAAACATGCCTTCGTGAGTTATATTTCAGCATGTCCCAGTTTTCACTAAGTCTGAAAACTGATTGTGTTTTAGCTATGTTCGTGTGCTTGTTAGTATATTTTGTGAACCCTTTTTGGCCCCAGGTCACTTAGGGACTTTTGTTAAGCTTGTTGAGTAGCTCCATGCCATGTTCTTCTTTGTCATAATCAGGTCATGTATCATGTTGTTTTGCTGCTCCGAAGAGGGCTTCATGATCTGAAATTTCAGACAAGTGTTAATTTCACCAAGTCTGAGATCTGTTTTGCATTTGCGTTTTTGTCATGCTTGTTTGAACCTCTTAATGGATGAATTGGCCGTGGCTCAGTGCTAGTCTTTTGTTAAGCATCTTGTGTGCATCCCTGCCATGTATTTTGTTGTCATGTTTGGTGGCTGTAGCATGTTCATTTCATTGCATTTAGATGCCTACTTGCTGTAAATCGCAGACCGGTGTCAATTTTGAATCGATTGCCATTTCCAAACCGTAACTACGATTCCGGCGTTCTTTACATCGTTTTCAAGAGATTTCATCTCATCTTTCCAGTGGCACCCTTGGAATTCCAAGTTGAGGCCAGGTTCATGCATTTCCTGTCATATCTTGCATTTTGCATCCCACATCGCATCCCGCATAGCATATCATCATTGCATAATATCGCTTGATCCTTGCACGTGGTTGATTGTGTCCTTGTTGCTTGTTTGTCTTGTTTGGGTAGAGCCGGGAGACGAGTTCGCTAACAAGGAGCCTGTTGAGCTTGCTCTTGAGGATCCAGTCAACTCTGACAACTGTGCAGGCAAGATGATCATACCCTCGAAATCACTACTATCTTTGCTATGCTAGTTTGCTCGCTCTTTTGCTATGCCAACGCTACGATGCCTACCTTTTGCTTGTTAGCCTCCCAATTGCCATGTCAAACCTCTAACCCACCTTGTCCTAGCAAACCGTTGTTTGTCTATGTTACCGCTTTGCTCAGCCCCTCTTATAGCGTTGCTAGTTGTAGGTGAAGATTGGAGCCGTTCCTTGTAGGAACATTTACTTACTTGTTGGGATATCATTATATTGCTATGTTATCTTAATCTTAATGCATCTATATACTTGGTAAAGGGTGGAAGGCTCGGCCTCTCGCCTAGTGTTTTGTTCCACTCTTGCCGCCCTAGTTTCCGTCATATCGGTGTTATGTTCCCGGATTTTGCGTTCCTTACGCGGTTGGGTTATAATGGGAACCCCTTGACTGTCCGCCTTGAATAAAACTCCTCCAGCAGTGCCCAACCTTGGTTTTACCATTTGCCACCTAGCCTTTCCCTTGGGTTTCGCGGACTCAAGGGTCATCTTATTTTACCCCCCCCCCCCCGGGCCAGTGCTCCTCTGAGTGTTGGTCCAACCTAGAGCACCGTGCGGGGCCGTCCCTCAGCAACTTGGGTTACGTTGGCTCCCTTACGCTTAGCTTATCCGGTGTGCCCTGAGAACGAGATATGTGCAGCTCCTATCGGGATTTGTCGGCACAGCGGTGTGGTGTGGTGTTGTACTTTTTACCTGTCGAAGTGTCTTGAAGTTACCGAGATACCGAGTCTGATCGGAACGTCTTGGGAGGAGGTCTATTCCTTCGTTGACCGTGAGAGCTTGTCATGGGCTAAGTTGGGACTCCCCTGCAGGGATTGAACTTTCGAAAGCCGTGCCCGCGGTTATGGGCAGATGGGAATTTGTTAATGTCCGGTTGTAGATAACTTGAACCTTAATTAATTAAAATGAATCAACTGAGTGTGTTACCGTGATGGCCTCTTCTCGGCGGAGTCCGGGAAGTGGACACGGTGTTGGAGTAATGTTTGCGCAGGTTGCTCTCTAGTTTCTCGCTCGTGCTTTGCCTCCTCTTCTCGCTCTCTTTTGCGAATAAGATAGCCACCATATATGCTAGTCGCTTGCTGCAGCTCCACATATTTTTTGCCTTACCCTTCCCTATAAGCTTAAATAGTCTTGATCGCGAGGGTGCGAGATTGCTGAGTCCCTGTGGCTCACAGATTACTATAACTCCAGATGCAGGTCCAGGTGATTCCGCTCCAGGTGACGAGTACGAGCTCAAGTGGGAGTTCGACGAAGACTCTCAACGATACTACGTTTCTTTTCCCGATGATCAGTAGTGGTGCCCAGTTGGGGGTGATTGGGACCATTGTCGCATGTTGGGTTTTTCTTCTATTTTGATGCCGTAGTCAGGCCATGAGTGTTTGGATGATGTAATGTTATTTATGTGCTTTGATGTGACGTGGCGAGTGTAAGCCAACTATGTTCTTCCCTTTATTATTCATATTACATGGGATGTTGTGAAGATTGCCTAACTTGCGACATATGCCTTCAATGCGATTATGTCTCTAAGTCGTGCCTCGACACGTGGGAGCTATAGTCGCATCGAGGGTGTTACAAGTTGGTAATCAGAGCCTTCCCCGACCTTAGGAGCCCCATTGCTTGATCGTTTTTAGCGGCCGAGTTGTGTCTAGAAAAATGTTTTGAGTCTTTTAGGAATTATATATCGGAGAGCTTAGGAATTCTTTTTACTTCCCAGTCTCCTCGTCGCTCTGGTAAGGCATCCTGACGTAGAGTTTTGACTCTTCTCTTCTCAAATTTCACAAAAAAAAAATTAGGATCACGCGAGTATCTTGGAATCGTTCCGATGGCTTATGATGAGAACATTGTCTTGGTGCCTCCTGTCAGGGGTTTAGTGGAAGTGTCCTGGGGAGTTGAGCTCTGAGGTGTTGTCATCATAATTTTATCGTTGCAATTCTGGAATACTTGAGATATGTTCGCCGACATCGAAAATCTCTTTTATGCAGTTCGTTGGTGAGATAATCTCGACGCCACCCAGTACTGGGGCGGGAGTTCGGGGGTATCGCCATAACTTGTATAACGGATGCTTTTCGAAGGTTGAGGTAGATGGTTTCCGAAGGTTTCTTGGTTATGTGTTGAAGGATGGATACAGCTGGATGTAGGATTTGCTAGTTTGGGTGAGATATTATGCTTCCCCTATATCCCCAACACCTGATTGCATAACCGGAAAGGTTCGGGAGTTTCATAGGTGGGAATTATAGTAGCTCTAGTCTTTTCTTCCACGGATATTGGTTGGAGATTGGGATTTCTTATCGATTATTCGTTCTCGTTCCGTACCTTGTCGATTTATTTCTCTACCTTAATTCTACGTGGCTTCTCAATTTATGGATATGTGACCATTTCAAGAGGAATGCATTCGTTCATTTTGTTCGGATGTGAAGACTATATGTTGCAATTTTCATTCCGTTGGATTCAGCTTCAATATTTATCTGTCAATGTGCTAATGGTGGTCAACCTCTTCAGGATGGCTCCTCCAACGCGCACGACTCCGAATCCTGATCCGCCACCACCTCCACCCCCTCCGGAGGCATGGCAAGCTGTGATGGCCGCAACCAATGCAAACACACAGCTGATCATGCAAATTCTTCAAGAGCGCAATCAAGGCAGTCAAGGGAATCAAGGAAGCAATCAGAGTCACTTTGCTACACTCAACCAGTTCCTTGCTAACGGGCCAAAGACTTTCAGCAATTGTGTTGAGGCAACCGATGCTGACGATTGGCTTGTGGATCTGTGTAAGCATTTCGAGTGCAGTAACGTCAAGCCTGAGGACTTTGTTAAGTTCGCTTCCTTCCAACTCAAAGATCAAGCTGCAGAATGGTTCCAGCAGTACAGGGACTCCAGAGGTGGTCGTGTTATCACTTGGGATGATTTCCGTCGAGATTTCCGAGCTCATCATATTCCGCGGAGCGTGGTTGAAAGCAAGCATGAGGAATTCCGCAATCTGAAACAAGGCTCTTTATCTGTCTTTGACTACAACAAGTTGTTCCACAAGCTCGCCCGCTTTGCCAAGCAGGACGTGCCTGATGAGAAGAGCATGATATATTAGTTCAGGGGTGGTCTCAGAGAAGAAATTCAGCTCGCTCTTGTCCTCTTTGAGCCCTTGAGGTACGATGAGTTCTACAACATGGCACTGAAGCAAGAGGCTGCTCAGTTGAGGTGTGATGCTTCCAAGAAGCGAGTCAGAGATGTTACTCCTTCTTCCTCTACTCAAGTGGCCAAGCAGCAGAAGTTTTGGCTTCCTCCTCCTCCGTTCCGTCAGCCGTATCAGCAGAAGAGCAAAGGTGGCAGTGGTTCTTCCCACCCACCCAACCCTGGCTTTCAGAACAAGACTTCGTCTCAAGCTCCAAGATCGAGTGCTCCGTATCACCGTCCGCTTTCAGGGGTCACGTGCAACAAGTGCCAACAGAAGGGTCACTATGCCAACAAGTGCTTCAACCAGAGGCGTCTTCCTCCTCCTCCTCCTGTCAGATCGGCAAGTACAGCTGTGGTCAAGCATAACCCCAAGCATGCCAAGGTGAATTTGATGAATGCAGCTCAGGCAGAGGACTCGTCAGATGTGATCATGGGTAACTTTCCAGTTAACTCTTTTCCAGCAAAAGTTCTTTTTGACACTGGTGCATCGCATTGTTTCATGTCAAGACCATTTGTTTCCAAGCATGACTTCGTTTCACAAATGTTGGGTAAACCTATGGGAGTGGTTTCTCCGGCTAAGTCTATGAGGGCTACTTCAATAGTTCCGGATGTTTCTATCATGATGGGTGATTTCAAGTTTCTGGCTTCTCCAATGGTTCTTGGTAACTCGGATATTGATCTTATTCTCGGGATGGATTGGCTTTCTAAGCACAAGGCTCAGCTTGATTGTGCAGCCAGGCAGATTCAATTGACTCATTCGTCTGAGGATGTAATTGTCTTTGCCGCTCGTGATGATACCATTCGTCTGTTTTCTCTCAATGAGAAGGGTGAATTGGACGCCATCTCGAAAATTCCAGTCGTTTGCAAATATCAAGACGTCTTTCCAGAAGAGCTCCCAGGAATGCCTCCGCACCGGCCAGTTGAATTCGTTATTGAACTTGAGCCTGGCACGGAACCTGTGTGCAAGCGTCCTTACAAGCTCGGACCTGAAGAGTTGAAAGAGCTGAAGAAGCAACTCGATGAGCAAGAAAGAATGGGTCTCATTCGGCCTAGTTCTTCTCCGTGGGGTTGTGGTGTTCTTTTTGTGAAGAAGGATGGAACGGACCGACTTTGAGTTGATTACCGTCCAGTGAACAAGAAGACCATCAAGAACAAATACCCTCTTCCCAACATCAATGAGCTGTTCGAACAACTCAAAGGTGCCCAAGTATTCTCCAAGTTTGATCTCCGTATGGGTTATCACCAGATTCGCATTCGTGAAGAAGATATTCCCAAGACAGCATTCAGAACAAGCTTTGGTTCATATGAATACACTGTCATGTCTTTTGGCCTCGCCAACGCTCCTCCGATGTTCTCTCGCATGATGAACTTCATCTTCAACGCCTACACCAATGACTTCGTTTTGGTCTATCTCGACGACATTCTGGTTTTCTCGAAGAACAAGCAAGATCATGCCAAGCACTTGCGTTTGGTTCTTGATAAGCTCAGGGAACATCAGTTCTATGCCAAGTTCTCCAAGTGCGAATTTTGGCTTGATGAGGTTCTTTATCTTGGTCATATCATCTCTGCCAAGGGCATTGCCGTGAATCCTGAGAAGGTGTCCGCAATTATGAATTGGGAACCTCCTCAAAATGTGAAGCAACTCCGCAGTTTTCTTGGTCTCGCAAGCTATTGCCGAAGATTCGTTGAAAACTTTTCTAAGATCGCGAAGCCTCTCTCTAATCTTCTTCAGAAGCACGTCAAGTATGTTTGGTCTCCGGAGTGTGATATTGCTTTCAACACTTTGAAAGAGAAATTGATCACTGCTCCAGTTCTGACTCCACCTGATGAATCCAAGCCGTACGAGGTCTTTTGTGATGCCTCTCTCCAAGGTCTTGGCGCAATATTGATGCAAGAGAAGAAAGTGGTTGCTTATACATCTCGCCAGTTGAAGCCTAATGAGAAGAACTACCCCACTCATGATCTCGAGTTGGCGGCAGTTGTGCATGCTCTTTTGACTTGGAGACATCTTCTATTGGGAAGAAAAGTGGACATTTTCACTGACCACAAGAGTCTCAAGTACATCTCCACTCAGCCTAATCTCAACCTCAGGCAAACTCGATGGGTCGAAATGATTCAAGAGTATAATCCGAGTATCGAGTATACTCCGGGCAAGGCTAATGTGATTGCTGACGCATTGAGCAGGAAGGCTTACTGCAACAGTCTGATTATCAAGCCTTATCAACCCGAGCTTTGTGAAGCTTTCCGCAAACTTAATCTGCAAGTTGTTCCTCAAGGTTTCCTCGCCAACCTTCAAGTCTCTCCTACCCTAGAAGACCAGATTCGCCAAGCCCAGCTTCTTGATGCTATGGTGAAAAAGGTGAAGATTGGGATTGCCAAGAGTTAGTCCAAGTACAAGTGCTACCGCCTTGATGACAAGGACACTCTCTTCTTCGAGGATCGTATTGTTGTGCCCAAAGGTGAACTTCGTAAAGTGATCATGAACGAGGCTCACAATTCTCTCCTCTCCATCCACCCTGGGAGCACGAAGATGTATCAGGACCTTAAGCAAGCTTATTAGTGGACTCGAATGAAGCGCGAGATCGCTCAATTCGTGAATGAATGTGATGTCTGCAGAAGAGTGAAGGCAGAACACCAAAGGCCAGCAGGTCTCCTCCAACCTCTTGCCATTCCAGAATGGAAGTTTGACCACATTGAAATGGACTTCGTGACTGGGTTTCCAAAGTCCAAGCGTGGCAATGATGCTATATTTATTGTCATCGACAAGCTCACCAAAGTGGCTCACTTTCTGCCTATCAAAGAGTCGATCACTGCAGCTCAATTAGCAGAACTCTATACCTCTCGCATTGTCTCTCTGCACGGTATTCCTCAAGTGATCTCTTCAGACCGTGGCAGCATCTTTACCTCCAAGTTTTGGGATTCTTTTCAGAAGGCCATGGGCACCAACATCCGCTTCAGCACAGCTTTCCATCCTCAAACAAGCGGTCAAGTTGAGCGCGTCAACCAGATTCTTGAAGATATGCTCAGGGCTTGTGTGATCTCCTTCGGCATGAAATGGGAGGATTGTCTTCCTTATGCTAAATTCTCCTACAATAACAGTTTCCAAGCAAGTTCGGGCAAGGCCCCATTTGAAATTCTGTATGGCAGGAAGTGTCGTACCCCTCTCAACTGGTCTGAAACCGGTGAACGTCAGCTTTTGGGTAATGACTTAATCACAGAAGCAGAAGAAATGTGCAAAGTCATTGTGATAACCTCAAAGCAGCCCAATCCCGCCAGAAGAGCTACTATGATAGTAAGCACCGTGATTTGGCTTTCGAGATCGAAGATCTTGTTTTCCTCCGTGTCTCTCCTATGAAAGGTACTCGTCACTTCGGTATCAAAGGGAAGCTTGCCCCTAGATACATGGGACCTTTCAAGATTGTCAGCAAGAGAGGCGACCTCGCCTATCAACTCGAGCTTCCTTCAAACTTTGCAAATGTTCATGACGTGTTCCATGTCTCTCAGCTTCGAAAGTGCTTCAAGACTCCTGACCGCACCGTCAACTTCGAGGACATTGAGCTCCAAGAAGATCTCTCTTATCGTGAGCACCCAGTTGCTATTCTTGAAGAGACTGAACGCAAGACTCGCAACAAGTCAATCAAATTTCTCAAAGTCAAGTGGTCACACCATTCCGACTGTGAAGCTACCTGGGAACGCGAGGATCACCTCCGTTCTGAGTACCCGGAGTTCTTTCAGTCCTAGATCTCGGGACGAGATCCTTTCGTAGTGGTGGAGTGTTGTAACACCCCGGATGTAACTTTCCCTATTTGTACTCCAACTCTTGCCGTTTCCGGCGTTAAGTTATATTTATTTCTCGGATTCGGGTCTTTTTCTCCGTGTGTTGTTTTCGTTTTCCTGCATCTCATATCATGTCATCATGTGCATTGCATTTGCATACGTGTTCATCTCATGTATTCGAGCCTCTTCCTCGTTGTCCGTTTTGCATTCCGGCGCTTCGTTCTCCTCTGGTGGCCATTTCTAGCTTTCTTTCGTGTGTGGGGATTAAACATTTCCGGATTGGACTGAGACTTGCCAAGCGGCCTTGGTTTACTACTGGTAGACCGCCTGTCAAGTTTTGTATCATTTGGACTTCGTTTGATACTCCAACAGTTAACCGAGGGACCGAAAAGGCCTCGTGTGTGTTGCAGCCCAACACCCCTCCAATTTGGCCCAAAACCCACCAAACTCTGCTCCATGTCCTAGAGCGTTCGATCACGATCGCGTGGCCGAAAACCGCACCTCATTTGGACTCTCCTAGCTCCACTTATGCCTATAAATAGACACCCCCCGATTTCGGATCTCTCCCTCTCCCCGAAACCCTAAAAAAAGGATCTCCGCCGCCACCGGACAACGTCCGCGCCGAGCCGGACGTGTCCGGATCCGCCGCCGCCTACCACCGCCCGCCACATGGCGCTCCACCGCCAGCCGCCGCCGCGGCCCGGGAGTCCAGGTCCGGCCCCCGCGGCCCGCTCCCGCTCCCCGCCGCCTCGCACTGCCCCCGCCGCCTCGCGCCGCCGCCGCCTCGCCGCCTGCTTCCTCCACCGGCCGCCGCCTCCGCCGCCTCGCCGAGCCTGCCGGCCGCCGCCGCCCGCTCCACCGCGGCCGGGACGCCGCGCCGCGCCGCCCCTCGCCCCGGCCGGCCCCAGCTCCGGCCCGGCCCCGGCGACCCCTCCCTCACTGGCCGGCGTGCCCCCTCGCCAAGTCCGACTCCGGCCACCGACGAACTCCAGCGAGCTCCAGGTCCGGTCAACCTCGAAGTCCGTGCCCGTGAACAGTGATTCCAGATCTGGATCTGGAGATATTTTCGGTTGACTTTTTCGTTCCTAACCCTAATTTTTTATGCCTACTTTGACCGGCCGTATCTCCGCGTCCGTAGCTCCGGTTTGGGCATATAGTATATCAAAATGTTCGCCTCGACGAGTACATCATTTCATTCCAATTCATCATTTTCATTTGAGCTCATCTTGATGCCCAAAATTCTGTTAGAAGAGGGCTTCATGAGTTAATTGTCAGATCTGCTAGTTCATCTTAGACTATTGTCATTTTTGCCATGATTATTGTGTGCACGATATGCCTGTGAGTCCTTCATATGTTTTGTTAAGGATTTTGCCTTCTTTCCAGAGGTGCAACCCATGCATTTTTAGGATGTGTGTGGTGACTTATGCAAGCTTGCAAAGTGAGGCACCCGGTAAATCAGTTTTCAGGGACTTAGTAGTTTTCACAAAGTCTGGGATTATTTAGCTCATGATGCCATATGTTCAGCTTGTTTCCTAGTGATCCGTTCCTATTTTGAGGATGATCAGTAAAGGAGTTTTGTTAATCATGTTATGCTCTATCCATCCATGTCTTCTTTGCAATTATGGAGCACCCTAGCTTGAGTCAATCGAGCTCTACTTTTGCTTCGTTGTGAATCTGGGCAGATCGTCAACTTGTTTGCGATTTTGCCGATGTATTGTAGTTGATCCGTGCATGCTATGCCATTGTTCTTGCCATGTCTAGCTGTATTTTGTGCCTTCTTAATGGATGTATGCTTGTCTGCCATGACTTGCACCGTGGTGAGTGCATCGAGCTCGTAAACATGCCTTCGTGAGTTATGTTTCAGCATGTCCTCAGTTTTCACTAAGTCTGAAAACTGATTGTGTTTGCTATGTTCGTGTGCTTTTAGTATATTTTGTGACCCTTTTGGCCCCAGGTCACTTAGGGTCTTTTGTTAAGCTTGTTGAGTAGCTCCATGCCATGTTCTTCTTGTCTAATCAGGTCATGTATCATGTTGTTTTGCTGCTCCGAAGAGGGCTTCTGTGATCTGAAATTTCAGACAGTGTTAATTTCACTAAGTCTGGAAATCTGTTTTGCATTTGCGTTTTTGCCATGCTTGTTTTGAACCTCTTAATGGATGAATTGGCCGTGGCTCAGTGCTAGTCTTTTGTTAAGCATCTTGTGTGCATCCCTGCCATGTATTTTGTTGTCATGTTTGGTGGCTGTAGCATGTTCATTTCATTGCATTTAGATGCCTACTTGCTGTAAATCGCAGACCGGTGTCAATTTTGAATCGCTTGCCATTTCCAAACCGTAACTCCGATTCCGGCGTTCTTTATATCGTTTTCAAGCGATTTCATCTCATCTTTCCAGTGGCACCCTTGGAATTCCAAGTTGAGGCCAGGTTCATGCATTTCCTGTCATATCTTGCATTTTGCATCCCGCATCGCATCCCGCATAGCATATCATCATTGCATATATCGCTTGATCCTTGCACGTGGTTGATTGTGTCCTTGTTGCTTGTTTGTCTTGTTTGGGTAGAGCCGGGAGACGAGTTCGCTAACGAGGAGCCCGTTGAGTTTGCTTTCGAGGATCCAGTCAACTCTGACAACTGTTGCAGGCAAGATGATCATACCCTCGAAATCACTACTATCTTTGCTATGCTAGTTTGCTCGCTCTTTTGCTATGCCAATGCTACGATGCCTACCATTTGCTTTCAAGCCTCCCAATGCCATGTCAAACCTCTAACCCACCATGTCCTAGCAAACCGTTGATTGGCTATGTTACCGCTTTGCTCAGCCCCTCTTATAGCGTTGCTAGTTGCAGGTGAAGATTGGAGACCGTTCCTTGTTGGAACATTACTTACTTGTTGGGATATCATTATATTGCTATGTTATCTTAATGCATCTATATACTTGGTAAAGGGTGGAAGGCTCGGCCTCTCGCCTAGTGTTTTGTTCCACTCTTGCCGCCCTAGTTTCCGTCATATCGGTGTTATGTTCCCGGATTTTGCGTTCCTTACGCGGTTGGGTTATAATGGGAACCCCTTGACTGTCCGCCTTGAATAAAACTCCTCCAGCAATGCCCCAACCTTGGTTTTACCATTTGCCACCTAGCCTTTCCCTTGGGTTTCGCGGACTCAAGGGTCATCTTTTTTTCCCCCCCCCCCCCCGGGCCAGTGCTCCTCTGAGTGTTGGTCCAACCTAGAGCACCGTGCGGGGCCGTCCCTCAGCAACTTGGGTTACGTTGGCTCCCTTACGCTTAGCTTATCCGGTGTGCCCTGAGAACGAGATATGTGCAGCTCCTATCGGGATTTGTCGGCATAGCGGGTGGTGTTGCTGTACTTGTTTTACCATTGTCGGAGTTGTCTTGAATTACCGAGATACCGAGTCTGATCGGAACGTCTTGGGAGGAGGTCTATTCCTTCGTTGACCGTGAGAGCTTGTCATGGGCTAAGTTGGGACTCCCCTGCAGGGATTGAACTTTCGAAAGCCGTGCCCGCGGTTATGGGCAGATGGGAATTTGTTAATGTCCGGTTGTAGATAACTTGAACCTTAATTAATTAAAATGAATCAACTGAGTGTGTTACCGTGATGGCCTCTTCTCGGCGGAGTCCGGGAAGTGGACACGGTGTTGGAGTAATGTTTGCGCAGGTTGCTCTCTAGTTTCTCGCTCGTGCTTTGCCTCCTCTTCTCGCTCTCTTTTGCGAATAAGATAGCCACCATATATGCTAGTCGCTTGCTGCAGCTCCACATATGTTTTTTGCCTTACCCTTCCTATAGGCTTAAATAGTCTTGATCGCGAGGGTGCGAGATTGCTGAGTCCCTGTGGCTCACAGATACTATAACTCCAGATGCAGGTCCAGGTGATTCCGCTCCAGGTGACGAGTATGAGCTCAAGTGGGAGTTCGACGAAGACTCTCAACGATACTACGTTTCTTTTCCCGATGATCAGTAGTGGTGCCCAGTTGGGGGTGATTGGGACCATTGTCGCATGTTGGGTTTTTCTTCTATTTTGATGCCGTAGTCAGGCCATGAGTGTTTGGATGATGTAATGTTATTTATGTGCTTTGATGTGACGTGGCGAGTGTAAGCCAACTATGTTCTTCCCTTTATTATTCATATTACATGGGATGTTGTGAAGATTGCCTAACTTGCGACATATGCCTTCAATGCGATTATGTCTCTAAGTCGTGCCTCGACACGTGGGAGCTATAGTCGCATCGAGGGTGTTACATGCTAGGTGTGCCCTGTGTAGATAGTAGCCCCTGAGACTCTGGTTGTTGTCGGAAACAACGATGAACAGAGGATCATATTCCCAGGAAATAACCATACTGCCTCTATGTGCAGTTGATGGAAGCTCCGGTGGCTAGCCGGACTAGCGAGTTTGCCCATTTAGAATGGCAGTTGGATGCGGCAGACGCCGACATCGAGCTTGTTAACAAAAGGCTTGACGAGGCACAGGGTAAGTGTCAATATCTGGTAAACGCCACATAGGAAGAGCAGCATGATGCCAGTATCTTTAATATGTTGTGACTGCAGATGGAGCTGCCACTGTTGAAGCCTTGCGGGCAGAACTTGCCCGAGCCAAGGAACAAGAGAGGTTGGGTAATGCGGCTGCTGTGAAGGCGGCCGAAGAGTTGCAAGCCGAGAAGGCCGCGCATGGTGAGACCCAAGACAAGATGGCCAAGATGGCTATAGAATTAAAAGACGCCGCCGACCGTTGCCGGGTTCTTGAAAAGGAAAACCAAGTGAAGGCATCGTACCTTGAGAAGGCTGTTGCGATGAAAAAGGATCTTCGCTCTGCTATGAGGGCAAAGAAGGAGGTGCTGTGGGAAGCCGGGGATATTGTAGCTGGGAAATCCTTTATGTTGCGGAGGAAATTCGGAGATCCACGGTATGCCCCTCTGGATCAGCTGTGGAGTTCGGAGGATGTGTATATGGATTTGGCGGCGAGCGCTGCCGATGCGGCCAAGTACTTCTAGGGTCAGACGGACCGTGGAGTAGACCAGCTGTTTTGGAGACAATTCCATTCTCCTGAGCGTCCACTTTCATTGACTGGCCAATTAGCCGAATGGGCCAAACTAAATAGGTTGTCCGGACTCTCTATGAGGTCTGTTGTGGATCAGCTATGGCCGGGAAGGTCAAAACCGAACAGCTATTTCAGCTTGGTGCAGCAGGTCCTTGACGTGGTGTCACGCATTAATGCGATGAGGAGGTTGGCGTGCATAGAGGGCGCACGGATGGCCTTTGCCCGTGTTAAAGCATATTGGGCGGAGATGGATGCTACCAATGTTGCAGGACGGGATTCGGCTATAGGTCGAAAGGCTGCCGAGCACTACTTTGAAGAAGTTCTTGAGGGTGCCCGTTTGATAGAGACCCAGTGCTCAAAAAATATTATGTTTGAGTGATATGTAATCTCATTGTAAGCGAAATGCTTTTACAAATTTTTTTATAAGGCTATTTTTATACTTTTGCCCAAAAGTAATATGATGCCTCCTGGGTGGCCATTTATGTATACATGTGTATAACCTGAAAGATTGCAGCCGTCGGCTTCAACCCTCACGCATATAATGCGGAGGTGCTCGCAAAAGCACGCATTCACACTTAACCCAATGTCTTGGTCCTATTAAGGAGGTGATAGCGGAGCAAGCGAGGCAACCGGACTATAATGCTTTAGCACTTTCACTTAGCCATAGGAGTTTGACAGTGGGGCTACTAGATAGCCCCTGGTGGCTCCGCACTCTCCCGATCTCGGGGTGCGTACATGCCTGGCCGGGAAACGACCCTTCGTTAAGGCGGAGGAATTCTAACATTCCCATAGGTCATCAAGTGGTTGACCAGTCTCACGCTATATCATGACAGTCCGTTTTCGGCTTTCTCTACTGAGGTGCTCGTACGGATGAACCAGGGCACAATCGCAGTAGTTCTCCTGGTGCTACCTTAGCCGGCAAGGCGGAACGTAAGGCACCAAAACACAGGAGCCGGGCAAACCCAACATTTGACCAAAGACAATGATTCGGAGCTGATGCATATAGGGCCAAACTCGCGACGCCGAACACTCCCTAAGGTATTCGGTCTTTGTGGTATAAACCGGGCCTAAATAGTGGCCTTTGTAAGAAGCCCCGTGTGTCCAGGTACGTGCATTGTTCTGGCGTGGCCACATGCCAAGACGTCAGCATCCTTCTCAATGGTGGATATGTATCAACAAGAGACAGTAAAAAAGGTTTACGCAGGGTCTTAATCTAAAAATAATCCTTGGAGCGGGTCCCTGCTGCACGTCTGCGCCTGTGTCTCTGTTGTGCCGTATCCTGGATGGGTGTAGTACGATGATCGTCTGTGAAAGAGAGGAAGTTAAGTGAAAAAGTTGTCGTGCAAAAGGATAGTTTTTAAAGAAACCATGTATAATTCAAGATGATAAGAAATTGCCACTTGTCTGCGCGCGTTGAGCCCCTTGTATTGACAAATAGGGTTGGACCACTTATTTCCGTATAAATAGCGGCGCCGGACTTGATTAGTTGTATCTGAGGTCTTGATGACCTATTGGATGCTTTCGCTTGTCCGGGCGCCTTTAGTGTGCGGCGGCCAAGGCAGCCTCACTCTCTTCGGCGCGTAGAGATCGCTTGATATTTCCGTGCACTGTAATGATGCCACGTGGACCGGGCATCTTGAGTGTGAGGGAGGCGTAGTGTGGTATTGCATTAAAGCGAGCGAAAGCTTTGCGTCCGAGCAGTGCTTTATAGCCACTTTGAAACGGAGCGATGTGAAAATTTAAATGCTCACGAAGGAAGTTATCAGGGGAGCTGAATGTAACTTGTAGTAGGAGGGAGCCCGTACAACGAGCCCCGGGGCCTGGCGTTACTCCTTTAAAGGTAGTATTGCTATGGCGAATTTGTGTTGGGTCTAACCCCATCCCGCGGATTGTATCCTGATATATTAGGTTTAGGCTACTGCCGCTGTCCATCAAGACCCTTGTGAAGTGATATCCACCAATTACTGGGTCTAATACCAGGGCAGCCCATCCTGCGTGTCGGATACTTGCTGAGTAATCGCGATGGTCGAAAGTGATCAGTTGAGATGACCAGTGGCAGGACTTCGTGGTGACAGGCACTTGGGTATACATTCCTGGGAGTGCCGCATTGTTTTTTCCCTTGATTACGTGTAACACGTTTACTGTTTTGACTTCTGGTGGAAATTTCTTTTGTTCCCCCGTGTCTTGCTTGGGGGGCTTGTCCTCGTCTTCACTTGGTGTATCCTCCCCCTTGTGTACGGCGTTGAGCTTGTCGGACTGCTTGAAGACCCAACATTCTCTGTGGGTATGATTAGCAGGTTTACCAGGGGTACTATGAATCTGACATACTTGGTCCAGAATTTTGTTGAGGCTGGACAATTCTTCCCTGGTGCCTTTAGGGGCGGCTTTTGACCTGGCCGAGAGCTTTTGAATCCGGCATTTACTGTCGTGCCCTTTGTGTTGTCTTCTTTATTCTGGCGTTTGTTATTGCTGTTGCATCGTGATTTCCCGTTTCCATCTCTAACTTCAGATGTACTGGGGTCACTGGTGCTGCATCTGGCTAGCCAGCTGTCCTCTCCCGCGCAAAAGCGGGTCATGAGGTTTGTTAATGCGGCCATCGTTCTCGGCTTATTTTGGCCGAGGTGTCTGGCGAGCCATTCGTCACGGACGCTATGCTTGAAAGCTGCTAAGGCTTCGGCGTCCGGACAGTCGACAATCTGGTTCTTTTTAGTAAGAAACATGTTCCAAAGCTTTTGGGCTGACTCTCCGGGCTGTTGAGTTATATGACTCAAATTGTCCGCATCCAGAGGTCGTACATAAGTCCCTTGAAAATTTGCCCAGAATCTTCGAGCTCTTCCCAACTTCCAATGGAGCTTTCGGGGAGGCCTTTGAGCCAGTGATGAGCTGGCCCTTTGAGCTTGAGGGGTAGGTACTTGATGGCGTGGAGATCATCTCCTCGAGCCATATGGATATGAAGGATGTAGTCCTCAATCCAGACCCCAGGGTCTGTTGTTCCGTCGTATGCCTCTATGTTTACGGGCTTGAATCCCTCTAGAAATTCATGGTCTAGCACCTCATCGGTGAAACATAGGGGGTGTGCAGCACCCCTGTAGCTGGGTGTACCGCGTTGTTCGGATGTTTGTTGTGTTGCATTGTATGCTGGGGCACGCTTGCGTGGTCCATCGATGGATCTTGTTGCACCGTCCTTTGGGTGCGAGCCCTCGCATTGGTTGTGTGTTGTATGGTGAGCGGCGTTGTATGCCACTCTGTGTTGGTAGAGGGGTCGTCTATCCGACCAGGTGGCTGCTTTAATATTTGGTTGTGGGGGGTCTGAGGCCTCCTCATCGAATTCGGGTAGCAGCTTCCGCTTTGGGTAGCTCTTGTAGGGGCGATTGTCGCCGTACCTTGCTGCTGTGTTGAGTATTTTACTCCATCTGATTTGGAGTGTGTCTTGCGCGGCCTTGAGCCTTTGCTTCTGCTTTTTCAGACTCCTCGCGATGGCAACAAGCCTTTTACGGGCAGTCTGCTGCTCCGGGTGCCTGTCCGGCGTTATGTCGTCCGGAACATTATCCTTGATAGGATTTGTTTGTTCGGTTTGATTATCCGGATTGCCGTTGTCCGGCAGCGGTTCGCCCTACTCCAGCGTTGGGTCTGTGTGATCGCTATTTCTGTCGAGGCGGGATTTGGGGCGGCGCTTGCGTCACCGCTTTGACTGCTTTTTGAGGGAACAAGCCTTCGGTGCGTCCTTCCGCTCCTCGTCGTCATGTTTTGGTGCGTCCACCATGTATACGCCATATGACGAGGTGGCGTTCCAAGGCCCAATAGGCACTGGTTCTTCATCGTCTCCTTCATCGGCGTCCATACCGTCGATGTCTTCGGAGTCGAGGTCGAGCATGTCGGTTAAATCGTCGACGGTGGCTACAAAGTGGGTGGTGGGTGGCTTTGAATTTCTTCATCGTCCATATCCCAATCTCGCTGACCGTAGTCCGGCCAGGGCTCTCCTGATAAAGAGAGAGACTTTAGTGATTTCATAATATCGCCGAAGGGCGAGTGCTGAAAGATGTCCGCGGTAGTAAACTCCATGATCGGCGCCCAATCGGATTCGATCGGCAGAGGCGCGAATGGTTCGGAGTCCGGAGAGGAGTCCGGCTCCTTGGAATCATGAGTCTCGCGGAGTGCGGGGTTGGTGTTCGGCTCAATCACCGTTAAGATCGCAGCCCCTGAGGCGGCGTCCAACCATCCGTCCTCGATCGGTGCGGTTGGCTCCGAATTAAGGGTCGAAGCTGATGCGGGTGCGGCCTCCAGGGCACTGTTCGGCGGCAGAGCTAGATCATGCCCATCGGGACAGTGCGGCGCGCTCGGCAGTGGCTCGAATCTGTCGAAGATCAAGTCCCCACGGATGTCAGCCGTGTAGTTTAAACTTCCAAATCTGACCTGACGGCCAGGGGCGTAGCTTTCAATCTGCTCCAGACGGCCAAGTGAATTGGCCCGTAGTGCGAAGCCGCCGAAGACGAAGATCTATCCGGGGAGGAAGGTCTCACCTTGGACTGCATCGCTGTTGATGATCGTAGGAGCCATCGAGCCTGACGGAGACGACACAGAGGAACTCTCAATGAAAGCACCAATGTCGGTGTCAAAACCGGCGGATCTCGGGTAGGGGGTCCCGAACTGTGCGTCTAGGCCGGATGGTAATAGGAGGCAAGGGACACAAAGTTTTACCCAGGTTCGGGCCCTGTCGATGGAGGTAAAACCCTACGTCCTTCTTGATTAATATTGATGATATGGGTAGTACAAGAGTAGATCTACCACAAGATCGAAGAGGCTAAACCCTAGAAGCTAGCCTATGGTATGATTGTTGTTGTTTATGTTGTCCTACGGACTAAAACCCTCCGGTTTATATAGACACCGGAGAGGGTTAGGGTTACACAAAGTCGGTTACAATGGTAGGAGATCTACATATCTGTATCGCCAATCTTGCCTTCCACGCCAAGGAAAGTCCCTTCCGGACATGGGACGGAGTCTTTAATCTTGTATCTTCATAGTCCAGGAGTCCGGCTGAAGGTATAGTCCGGCTATCCGAACACCCCCTAATCTAGGACTCCCTCACCCGGGATTGTCTTCACCCACCTCTTTGCTAAGCTGATCAGCTGTTTCAATGTATTTTGAGCAGA
This sequence comes from Triticum urartu, assembly GCF_003073215.2. Lineage (NCBI taxonomy): Eukaryota > Viridiplantae > Streptophyta > Magnoliopsida > Poales > Poaceae > Triticum > Triticum urartu. The sequence continues at coordinate 540,964,559 of NC_053024.1, forward strand.
ATGTCAACGCTTCTGTAGCAATGTAGGCCTCTAAAATGGAACCCTCAGGTCTAGATCTGTTCCTAACATAGCCCTTGAATGTGCCTAGCCGCCTTTCAATAGGGTACATCCAGCCATACTGGACCTCTAAGTAGTGCCTCATCAGGTAGATGAACAGCCAAATGCACCATCACATCAAAGAAGGCTGGAGGATATATCTTCTCAAGGTCGCATAGGATAGTTGGTATCTTGTCTCTAAGATGCTCCAAAGCATCTATCCTGATATTTCTACTGCAGAGTTCCCTGAAGAATTGTCCCAGCTCTGCAACTGCTCTATATAAGTCAGGGCGGCCCAATCCTCTAAGGATAACAGGTAAAACCCTTTGAAGTAGGACGTGGCAGTCATGAGTTTTCAACCCTTATACCTTGTTTCCATCTGCACTGACTCTCCTTTCAGGGTTGGAAGCAAATCCATGTGCGAATCTCACACGTGACAGGACCTCGCATAATTCTTTTCTTTTTACCTTGCCCAAGACGTACACATCTGGTGCCATATCCCGTGGTTTACCTTCATATTGCACCCGCAAATCCTGTCTGATACCCAGGTGTGTCAAATCAATCCTATATTTTAAGGTATCTTTCGTCTTGCCTTCAATATTAAGAAGTGTGCCGATAATGATGTCACATATATTATTCTCGATGTGCATCACATCAAGATTATGCCACAGATCCAAATCCTTCCAATACTCCAAGTCCCACAAAGTGGACCTGCGGATAAACAATAATCTCTCTTCTGCCCTGCCACGCTTCCTTTTCCCGCTACTATTACCAGGATGGTTTTCTGGTGTAATATGCTTGACCTTCTCTAATTCCACTTGCAACTCATCGGCGGTGAGCCTCTTTGGCGCATCATGGTTTTCATGCTTTGCATTGAACACATGTCTTCGGTATTTTCTAGGATGCGGCTTGTCCTTGGCAAGGAAACGGCGGTGTCCAATGTAACAGATCTTGCTAAGTATTGTGTATGACAGCAGATTCCTGTCACAGCGAACACATGCATTGTAACCATGTGTCGTTCTCCCTGACATAGTGCCCAAAGCCGGATAATCATGGATGCACAAATTATAACAGCACACAGAAAGAAATCAGCTGGTGGGCTGCTATATAGGTCTCGAGTGAGAACATCCCTCCATAGCTGTTGAAGTTCCTCCACAAGAGGCTCCATGGACAAATCAAAATCCTTTCTAGGACTTTTTGGACCTGGGATGAGCAAGGCCATCATGTAGTTTGATTCTTTGGTGCAGACATTTGGAGGCATGTTGTAAGGGATAACAAGCACTGGCCACATGCTATATGTGGCACTCTGGTGGCCAAATGGGTTAAATCCATCTGAAGCTAAGCCAAGTCTAAAGTTTCTCGGGTCAGCAGCAAACTTTTCGTGTTTCTGATTGAAGCTTTTCCACTCACTACCATGCGATGGATGGCTCATTACATTCTGATCTCTGTACTCCTAGTTCCTAGAATGCCATAGTACATCCTCTCTTGTTTCAGCATCATGAAACAACCTCTGCAATTTTGGTGTAATTGGAAAATGTCTCAAAACATTATGAGGAATCCTCTTCACAGCATCGCCATCTTTCCATCTTGATGATTTGCATTTCGGGCATTCACTTAAGTTGGCATAATCCTTCCGGAACAGAACACAATTATTCTTACAAACATGGATCATATCATATCCAATTCCAACTGCACGAAGGAAATTCTTCATTTTGCTGTAGGTGTGTGGCAGCTCAAATGCATCTAGGAAAGCTTTGTGGAAAGCAGCCAACATCACATCGAATGATTTGTTTGTCATCCGCTCAGATGTCTTCACCTGAAGAAAGGTGACCATAGCTGAGAATACTGACAGCTTATTTCCTGGGGTGACAACCACGTTGCATTGTTCCAACATGCAGGCCCACCATTTTTCTTCTGCTGGTGAAAGTTCATGGAATGCACGACCATTTCGTAGCATTGTTTCAATGTTGGTCAAACTCACTGGTTCCGCCACCACCACCTCCTCCCCCTCTTCCACCTGAGCATCAGGCAGATCAAGATGGTGATCTTCTGCTTCCACGTAGTCAATAACATCGACTTTCACAGCTTCACCATGATGAACCCACCTAGTATATGTGACCGACATCCCATACAAGTGTAGATGATTTTGCATAGTTGACTGGGGTCTTGTAACTGAATTCATACAATTGCTACATGGGCAGAGCATATCTGATTTCAGACCACCGTACTCTGCTCTCATAAAGTTCATGAAGTTTTCAACCCCCTCGACATATACAGCGGAGAATCTTCGAGCAGAAGTTATCCAAGTCCTGTCCATCTATTAGACATACAAATTAGTTCTTCTACTAGATATTATAGGTAAAACATATATGCTTTTTTATGAAGTCCAGAAAAATAATACCTAGGTCGATGTCTCAAGCTATGGCAAGATGTTTGGACGAGCAGATCTAAGTAACGAAATATATGTAAAGCTAATTCGGCAAACAGATTTGAGTGCTAAATTATGGCAGGCTGTTTCAGCAGTCAATGAGGCCGAGCACACAGCCATCGAACTATCGAAGGCCATCGTAGCAACAAAGATCGAGTATAAAACGGTGTAGAGCTATTTCACCTAACAGATCGGCTACTAGACAATGGCAATCTATGTCACAATAAATATATGGCAGGATATTTTAGCAACTAATCGGCCTTGGCATGCCATCTCAGCTAAGCAGATTGAGTGCAGAACAGGGCAAGGAAGCTTCTTAAGCAGGGCATATTGACTGTAAACTACTTCGGCAAATAGTGAGATTAACAGCGTCTATCAGCTAACATTCAGCGCTACACCGACATGCATGGGGCCTCAGTCTAGAATGATCTCACCATAGGAGAAGCTGACCGTCGTGCGTCTCCACACGAACGTCGCCAGTGGTGGCGGCGCTGACCACCGTGCGCCTCCACAAGAACGTCGCCAGCGGTGGCGGCGCGGCTAGAGGATGGCGGTCTACGAGAGCGTATTGTGGGAGCGAGAGGATCGCCGTGCGTCCCCTCGATGAACCGCGGCACCGACGTATCGGCGCCGCAGGGAGGGCGGCTTTGGCGGAGTGAATGGAGTGGAGGGGGACGGGGGGTTGGGGAATATTATTGGCTAGTTGGCCGAAGGGCGGTTGTATCTAGGATTTGGGGGGAATTTTTGGGTGGGGGGAGGATTTTCGCGCGGTGGGCGGGGGGAGTTTGGCGCATGGTCGGTTTCTCCAAGTGCAGTCCCACGTGTCAGTGAAGAGGCAAGCTGAAGCGCATTCCGTTTGCGTGAGCCGTGTGTAGGACCAAACATGTGTGGGGTGCAATGCGACCGCGACAGGGGTGCTGTGAGTGTACCGCCTTTTTTCCTTTCAAACTAGGTGCTTCGCCCCCTAAAAAAACTAGTTGCTCCGCGCGATCCATCGATACTACTACTAGTAATCTGGTAATCTCGACTAAAACGGCACGGCCGGGTCTTTTCCCGTGTGATATGCTGGGAGGTTGGCTTAGTTGGGTTTTTTAGGACGAGTAATGCTACACCTAGGTAATCCCAGTTACGTAATTAACGTGATGTGAAACATGTGAGCTGTTGATTGTAGATTGGGGGATGGAGGGGCCCACCACCATGAAAATCAGGGGAGGAGAGAGAGAGGCAATTTATGTTAACCCTTTCGTAGGTTCCCGTAGATGTAGAAAGATGTGAAATGCGTGAATGTGTAGTGGACGTAATATTGGAGTTCCTAAGATAAATTGTGTATGCATAGACCCTATGTGCTTATTTTACTTCGCATGTTAGCTTTGTCTCGGTTCAATAAAAAGCAGAGTTGGTGATGATGGTGTGCCTGTCATCCTGCAATATAGGACGTCCGATCTATATCTAATGGATAGGAAGGAAACTATGACAATTTAACCGCACTCCTCTCCACATTTGCAGATAAGGCCTTCCCTCGTTCATCCTTTTCTCCCACAAGATCTTGGTCTTCCGTGCAACGCACCGGCATCTTGCTAGTACTCCTACAATATACTATATTATTGTGAAAGTTCATATACACCGGCTGAGATTAATGCAAACACGGCAGATTTTCATTACATCTCGAACTTTTATAGGACAAAAAATAAAAGAAACCCGACCCTAAACCTATTATATGGCGGCGACCGACGTCCTCCATCTGCGATCTCTATGTACGGGGCGGGGTTCAGGACCCGTGAAGTGAAGGTGCGGTCTCCGGTGAGGAAGAGTAGAACATGGGATACGGACCAGACAGTTGGAACACCATGCATGCCCTGCCGCCTTCCATGCCCTACTCATCCTCGGAGGAGTCCCCGACCTCGGCGGTGCTGGACGTTGGACGGCGGCAAGTAGGACGCGTGGCTGACGGTGCTCCCGTCATCGGCCGCCAGCGTGGCCACCGCTTGTGTGGTCGCGTCCGCGTCCGCCTACACCGCTATTGTGTCGCGAGAGGCGGCTTGAGCGAGGGCAGCGACCTCGAGCTTCATCCCCGAAGACAAGCTCTCTCGCAGAGCGTTCGCGCTTGCAGTCATGGCGGATGTGGTGCCAGGTAGGAGGACGATGCGCTATGGTGTGGAGGTTAGCTGGGCATTGCCGCTTTAAGTAGCGCATTCCGGTTAGGCCAAGCGTCCTGGTGCATCATTAAGTCGCCGGAGTTGGTTCCTCGGGCACCGAGCCTCTTAACAACGGCATACGAACGGACGACATGAATGCAGGCAGCTGGCGCCGGCTAGGAACGCACCGCGCGACGGCGCGAGGGACGAGGGTTTTTGGTGTGCCAGAGTAGTCAGCTGCGGTCGTGGCAACGTTGGAGATGCCCTTTTCTCACATGCGATCCCCGCATGTCATTGAAAAAGCAAGATGACCCGGCATGGTCTCAGGTCCTGAGGATGCAGTTGGCCGCGCTACACCACTCCGCGGACGCGTCCCGGCACCCCGTGCATCCTAGACGAGCCGGGTGTTGGGGTGTGTTTGGATTATGGCCAAAGTGCACCTTACCAAAATTTTGGTCATGACCCAAAGATTGGTCTTTTTTGGATGGTTGCCATTTTTTGGCATGCCAATGAACTCTAGCCAACTCTAGTTCATTTTTCTTGCCAATGTCGGCCAAATCATGGGCAACCAAAACCTTAACCAAAATTTTGGCTACCCAATGCTTTGATGGGGCAACCCTGGGCACAAGCCAAACATACTGTTGGTCGTGCCACCGCACTAACGCCACCCTTGGCACACTAAAACCGACCATGTCTAGCAACGATTGATATGTCTCCATCGTATCTACTTTTCCAAACACTTTTGCCCTTGTTTTCGACTCTAACTTGCATGCTTTGAATGGAACTAACCCGGACTGACGCTGTTTTCAGCATAATTGCCATAGTGTTATTTTTGTGCAAAAATAAAAGTTCTCGGAATGACCTGAAAATCCACGGAGAATAATTTTGGAATATATAAAAAATACTGGAAGGAAGATCCACTTTAGGGGAGCTTCCACCTATCCACGAGGGTGGAGGGCGCGCCCTACCCCCTAGGCACGCCCCCTGCCTCGTGGGCCCCCCTGACGCTCCACCGACCTCAACCTGGACTCCATATATTCACTTTCGGGGAGAAAAAAACCAGAGAGAAGGATTCATCGTGTTTTACGATACGAAGTCGCCGCCAAGCCCTAAACTCTCTCGGGAGGGCTGATCTGGAGTCCGGTCGGGGCTCTGGAGAGGGGAATCCGTCGCCATCGTCATCATCAACCATCCTCCATCACCAATTTCATGATGCTCACCGCCGTGCATGAGTAATTCCATCGTAGGCTTGCTGGACGGTGATGGGTTGGATGAGATTTATCATGTAATCGAGTTAGTTTTGTTAGGGTTTGATCCCTAGTATCCACTATGTTCTGAGATTGATCTTGCTATGACTTTGCTATGCTTAATGCTTGTCACTAGGGCCCGAGTGCCATGATTTCGGATCTGAACCTATTATGTTTTCATCAATATATGGGAGTTCTTGATCCTATCTTGCAAGTCTATAGTCACCTATTATGTGTTATGATCCATTAACCCCGAAGTGACAATAATCGGGATACTTACCGGTGATGACCGTAGTTTGAGGAGTTCATGTATTCACTATGTGTTAATGCTTTGTTCCGGTACTCTATTAAAAGGAGGCCTTAATATCCCTTAGTTTCCATTAGGACCCCGCTGCTACGGGAGGGTAGGACAAAAGATGGCATGCAAGTTCTTTTCCATAAGCATGTATGACTATATTCAGAATACATGCCTGCATTACATTGATGAACTGGAGCTAGTTCTGTGTCACCCTAGGTTATGACTGTTACATGATGAACCGCATCTGGCATAATTCTCCATCACCGATCCATTGCCTACGAGCTTTCCATATATTGTTCTTCGCTTATTTACTTTTCCGTTGTTATTGTTATCATCACTATAAAACACTAAAAATATTACTTTTTCTACCATTACCCTTTACCACCATCGCCACTACTATCATATTACTTTGCTACTAAACACTTTGCTGCAGATACTAAGTTTCCAGGTGTGGTTGAATTGACAACTCAGCTGTTAATACTTGAGAATATTCTTTGGCTCCCCTTTTGTCGAATCAATAAATTTGGGTTGAATACTCTACCCTCGAAAACTGTTGCGATCAACTATACTTGTGGGTTATCAACGATGAGCGTGTCGCTCACCGCGGTCGCCGTGTCCAGAGGCGGTGTTGGAGCTGCGCCACGTTGTTGGCCCCTGAGGGAGTCCTGGATTAGGGGGTCCTCGGACAGCCGGACTATATACTTTGGTCGGACTGTTGGACTATGAAGATACAAGATTGAAGACTTCGTCCCGTGTCCGGGTGGGACTCTCCTTTGCATGGAAGGCAAGCTTGGCAATTCGGATATGTAGATCTCCTCTCTTATAACCGACTCTGTGTAACCCTAGCCCCCTCCGATGTCTATATAAACCGGAGGGTTTAGTCTGTAGGACAACAACAACCATAATCATAGGCTAGCTTCTAGGGTTTAGCCTCTACGATATCGTGGTAGATCAACTCTTGTAATACTCGTATCATCAAGATCAATCAAGCAGGAAGTAGGGTATTACCTCCATCGAGAGGGCCCGAACCTGGGTAAACATTGTGTCCCCCGCCTCCTGTTACCATCAGCATTAGACGCACAGTTCGGGACCCCCTACCCGAGATCCGCTGGTTTTGACACCGACATTGGTTCTTTCATTGAGAGTTCCACTGTGCCATCATGATAAAGGCTTGATGGCTACTTTGATCATTGGCAATGATGCGATCCAGGGTGAGGTTTTTCTCCCCGGACAGATCTTCGTATTCGGCAGCTTCGTATTATGGGCCAACTCGCTTGGCCATCTGGAGCAGATCGAGAGCTACGCCCCTGGCCATTAGGTCAGGTTTGGAAGCTTGAACTATACTGCCGACATCCGCGGAGACTTGATCTTCGACGGATTCGAGCCCATCTCAGGTGCGCCGCACAGTCACAACGAGCATGACTTAGCTCTACCGTTGGACGGTGTTCGGGAGATCACACCTATGGCTACTCCGGCCCTCAATCCGGAGCAGATCGTGTCGTCCGAGGACGGGTGGTTGGACCCCGCCAGGGAAGCCGCACACTCAACGGTGATAGAGCCGAATACTGACTTCACCTCCTATGAGACCTATGTTACCGGACCCTTGGATTCGTCCCTGGCCACAGGCTCTGAACCGCCTGCGTCCGTGCCTATCCAATCTGATTGGGCACCGATCATGGAGTTTGCCTCCGCAGATATTTTTCAGCACTCGCCCTTGGGTGATGTGCTAGATTCATTGAGGTCTCTCTCCTTGTGAGGAGACCCTCGGCTGAACTATGTCCAGCTCGAGTGGGAAGCGGACGATGAAGGAATTCGTTCCCCACCCACCACCCACTTAATAGCCACTGTCGACGACTTAACCAACATGCTTGATTTCGACTCCGAAGACATCGACTGTATGGACGACGATGCAGGAGAGAAACAGGAACCACCGCCCACAGGGCGCTGGACAGCCACTTCATCACATGATATATACATGGTGGATACACCCATAGAAAACAACGACGAGGAATGGGAGGATGCAGCGAAGGATAGTCCCCTCGAGAAGCAACCAAAGCGACGACGTAGGCGCCACTCCAAATCCCGCGTCAGCAAAAACAACGATAACAACGCAAGAAAGAATAATACCCCGGTTGACTCCAAAGGAAACGACGACCACATGGAGCCAGCGATGGAGCAGGATGAGCCAGCAGACGGCGAACATAGTACAGAGCCGCTGTCCGATCATGGCGACACCGAGGGTAAAGCTCACCAACCTGTCTCCGGAGAGGAGAACAGTCCGGACGACGATGCACACATCATCCCGGAAAGGTACTTGGAACAAGAGAACCTCCATAGAAGGCTTATCGCCACCATGAGGAGCCTGAAGAAACAGAAGCAAAGGCTTAAGGCCGCGCAGAATACGCTCAACAACAGATGGAACAAAGTGCTTGACACTGAAGAAAAGTATGGCGGCAGTCGCCACACAAAGAGCTATCCAAAGCGCAAGCTGGTGCATGAATTCGACGACGAGGCTTTAGAGCCCATTTAGCCAAAAAAAATAAAACGGCCGATCAGCTGGATCGACCACCCCGTGGCCACGACAGGGCGGCTAACGACGTCGCACACAAGTCAGCACACGATTTACGTGAAGACCCGCACAAAAAAGGCGGTATGACCAGGTCCATCTACCGATCTAGGAAGTGCGCTCCGGCACAGAATCATGGCCGCCCAAACGACTATACTGACCGAATAATAGCTCGAAATCAAAACCAAATGCTACAACCATCCGAAGAATGCCATGACACACCAAAATACAGGGGTGCCGCGCACCCCCTATGCTTCACCGATGAGGTGCTGGACCATGAATTTCCAGAGGGATTCAAACTTGTGAACATAGAGGCATACGACGGAACGACAGACACTGGGTTCTGGATTGAGGACTTTATCCTTCACATCCACATGGCTCGCGGAGATGATCTCCACGCCATCAAATACCTGCCCCTCAAGTTGAAAGGACCAGCTCGGCACTAGCTGAAAAGCCCCCCCCCCCCCGAAACCTCAATTGGAAGCTGGGAAGAGCTTGAGGATTCTTTTAGGGCCAATTTTCAAGGGACCTATGTCCGACCTCTGGATGCAGACGATTTAAGTCACATAATTCAATAGCCCGGAGAGTCAGCCCGAAAGCTTTGGAATAGATTTCTCACGAAGAAGAATCAAATCGTCGACTGCCCGGATGCCTAAGCCTTAGCGGCTTTCAAGCATAGTGTCTGGGGCGAATGGCTCGCCAGACACCGGACAGGAAAAACCGAGGACAATGACATCCTTAACAAGCCTTATGACCTGCTTTTGCGCGGGCGAAGACAGTTGGCTAGCCCGTAGCGGCACCAGCAACCCAGTCACATCCGAAGTCAGGGATGGCAACGGGGAACCACGACGCAATAAAAGCAAGCGTCGAAACAATGAAGACAGCCCAGACAACACGGTGGTAAACACCGGATTCAGGGGCTCTCGGCCCGGTCAATGGAAAAGCCATTTAAAGGCAGCAGAGATGGACCGTCCAGCCTAAACAAGATTCTAGATAGATTATGTCAGATTCATGGCACCTCCAACAAACCACACCAACAGAGAATGCTAGGTCTTCAAGCAAGCCGGCAAGCTAAACGCCGAATACAAGGGGAGGGAGGCACCAAGCGAAGACGAGGAAGAGCCTCGCCAGCCGGACACTGGGGGACAGAAAAATTTCCCACCAGAGGTCAAAACAGTGAACATGATTTACGCAAGTCACATACCGAAGAGGAGGCGCCAGCGCGCACCCCAAGACTTATATATAGCGGCAACTCACCAAGTTGTAAGCGCGGTGCTCGTCGTCGAACGAGAGACGGACGGGCATAAATTCCCATTTCAAAAGCCGATATATTATGTATCCACTGTCCTCACTCCATGCAAATCACGGTACCCACATTATCAAAAGATAGCATACGCGGTATTCATGGCATCCCGGAAACTACGACACTACTTTCAAGAGTGCTTAATTACGGTGGCCTCCGAAGTACCACTCAACGACATAATAAACAACCGTGATGCCACGGGACGGATTGCTGAATGGGCTATCGAGCTCCTCCCATTCGACATAACATATAAACCACGGCGAGCCATTAAGTCGCAACTACTGGCCGATTTCATAGCCGAATGGACAGAAGCCAAACTCCCTAAAGAGTACGGCGCATACTCCAATTGGATCATGCACTTCGACGGCTCTAAAATGCTGGCTGGTCTGGGGGTTGGCGTCGTCCTGACGTCCCCCACCGGAGATACAGTGCAATACGTACTCCAAATACTATATACAGACTCCAATAACGCAGCCGAATACGAGGCCCTATTACACGGTCTCCGAATGGCAGTTTCCATGGGCATTCAATGCCTGGAGGTGCGTGGGGACTCGAACCTCGCAATATCCCAAATAAATGGAGACTTCGATGCCAAGGATCCGAAAATGGCAGCATATCGCAACAACGTCCTCAAAATGTCAGCTCGGTTCGAGGGGCTTGAATTCCACCATGTGGCTCGGGAAAACAACCAGGCGGTGGACATCCTCGCCTGTATCGGCGCTAAATGCGACCCTGTCCCACCTAACATCGTCCTGGAAAAACTGTTTAAGCCATCCATGGTATGGGAAGGGGACACCGGCAACAATAGTCCGTACCTAGACACAACACCATATACCGAACACTCTGACACAATCAGAGGCTCTGCCATCGAAATAACACCTTCAACCCACGAAATAATGGCCGTCATCACCCCGTGGACAGAACCATTCCTGGCCTACCTAAGTAGGCAGGAACTACCCGAGGACCAAAATGAGGCACGCTGCATAGTGCGGCGATCTAAAGCCTACAAGGTCCACGAGGGAGAGCTCTATAAGAAAAGCACTACCGAAGTCCTTCAAAGGTGCATCTCCGAAGAGGAAGGGCAGAAGCTTTTGGCAGAAATCCATGCCGGACTCGGCGGCCATCACGCCGCAGCCCGGGCCCTTGTAAGCAAGGCCTTCCGTACATGTTCCTATTGGCCGACGGCCTGGGCAGATGCGCAACATCTGGTCCAACATTGCGTCGGTTGCCAGCTTTTTGCAAACCAAAGCCATATGCCACCTACAGCTCTCCATACAATCCCCATTACTTGGCCCTTTGCAGTCTGGGGGCTTGATATGGTCGGACCCCTTAAAGGGGGAACCCATAAGAAAAAATACTTACTGGTCATGGTGGATAAATTCACCAAATGGATAGAAGCCAAACCTATCAAAACGGCTGAATCCGGACTAGTGATAGACTTCATATCCGGGGTCGTACACTGTTATGGCATCCCCCACAGCATCATCACTGACAACGGCACGAACTTTACAGGCGACGAGGTGAAACTTTGGTGTAGCAGCATGGGCATCAAGCTCGATTATGCTTCTGTCTATCACCCGCAAACTAACGGTCAAGTCGAGCGAGCGAACGGTCTTATCATGAGCGGCATTAAACCCAGATTAGTGTGGTCCTTAAAGGAATCAAACACGCACTGGGTAGAGGAGCTCGACTCCGTACTATGGGGGCTGCAGACCACGCCGAATCGCACTACTGGATACACACTGTTCTTCATGGTGTACGGCGCAGAGGCGGTTCTGCCTTGCGATATAATTCATGACTCAGCTCGAGTGCGCATGTACAAAAAAAAAGAGAGGCCGAGCTCGATCGGCAGGACAGTTTGGATGCCCTGGAAGAGGAGCGCGACGTGGCAAAAACCCGTTCCGCATTTTATCAGCAACAGGCTCGAAGGTATCAAAGCAGAGAAGTATGGGCCAAAACCTATAACGTTGGCGAAATAGTTCTACGCCTGCTGGAGAAGAAAAAGAACAAGCTCAAGCCCAAATGGGAAGGTCCTTTCATTATTGATCAGGTTCTGACCGGCGGAGCGTACCATCTGCGGGATGCATCAGATAATCGACTCAAGCAAAACCCATGGAACGCAGCCAGACTCCGAAGATTCTATGCCTAGCGCCGGACTCTATGTTCGTCTCCTCACCTCCATCAATTTTTTTGCATAACTGTCTTTTCTCTCTTTCTCTCTTTTTTTATTACTCCCTTCAAGGCCCTAAAGGGCTAAGCTTGTGTCTTTGTTACACAATCTTGACGCGCTAAGCGCGCTCATTATACCTGGGGGCTTGTTACACAGAAGCTTAATCTAATTATTTTTCCGGGCTTTATGCCCCACACATGTGTTACTCTTCCGCATGTACCTTTTTCACCATTATATGCATCGATATGACTTAAGTTTTGGCCAAGCTGGGTTGCCTGGCTCTTGTATTTATGCCCTATGTTCCCGTTCATTCGGCTAGGGCATAAGGGGAGCACCTCTGCGATTGTTACTGCCGGGTCAGCTGGATGTGTACCTCAGACTGGGTGAAGCCGAAAGCTAGCGTTCTTAAGAGAATATTCGGTCGGTGAAAAAAAGATGACTTTTATTTAATTCGACACATGCCCCCAGATGTTTATAACCTGCATCTCTTTTCGCAGTTCGGACATGCACATTAGGGCATGCTTACCCAGGGAAAGGAACCCTTAACGGAACTATTCTCCCTGGAAGATGTTTCTTACTACCCATGTAATATAACATAACTAGTTGGGTACTTGTCTGTTCAAGCACTTATGACCCCTATGCCTGGTCTCCATGCATACCCCAGTTTTTACATAACCGAGCGGGTATTCAGATACACTCCGGACTATCGGGTCCAGAGGTCGAAGCGAAAAGGTCCACCATGACAAATGATTTACAATCCGGCTAGAGACATTACATATGTCACTTGAATTACACAGTCACTAAGACTGATTAAATTCTTCTTCTATACCGTCCAACAGGCTGTCTAGCCTACAATCCTGTTGGGAATACTTTGCGGCTAATTCTACTTGATCATACACTAAAATGACGGGGATCTCTTTCCCATCAGGCCCCACAGGTCCGACCTCGGCCATGTGGTTTGGGTCCGCTTTGGTATAGCGCGTCTTCACCATAGCTCAGGCTTCCCTTGCACCTTGTCGGTAGGCGGATATCTTCCATAATCGGAAGCGCTATCGCGCCCCCTTGAGCTTCTCTATAAGCTCCCCTATGCCTCCTGGCGGGGACGCGGATGGCCACAAGGCTTGGGCAATACCCTGCATCACCTGCCGAACGTGTTCGTGCAGTTGTGAGAGCTCTGGTAGAAGATCACCCAAAGACTCGGGCATCTCCTCCGTGGGACGACCGGTCAGCATATATGCAGACATAACTCTGTTAGCCGGCTTCTTCACCGAACTCCTTTAAAAGTTCGTTCAAGCACTCACTAAAAATGTCGCGCCGAAGTCGCTTATTCTCCTTCACGGAGTCTGCAAGCTGGGCTCGGATATCTTTCAGTTCCACGCCCAGCTGGATATTGGCCTCTTGGAGATCATTTTTCTCCTGCCTGACTCGCGTAAGCACGCACTCGCCAGCATCTAGCTGTCGATCAGCACGTGCCGCGTTCACCCCCACGGCCTCCGGATTCACTCTGGGGTCATCTGCAACATCTATTGTTAGATTTGCATGCATGTCGTATACTACCTGGTACCTGTATTCTTTGAACAGGAAACAAGTATTACCAGAGGGACCCTTCTCGGACTCCTTCAACGCGGCAACAGCAGCCCCTAGTTGGGCCTTGCACTCTTCCAGCTCTTGAGTCAGTCGGGAATTCTTCTCTGAAAGAACCTACATAAATAATGATCCTTAAGTCAGTTGCGTCAACTGTTTCAAGTCTCAGGGGCTACTTATATACATAATCGTCAGATTTACCTACCCGTATATCCTTTACATACTGGTCCGTGGCTCTGGCAAGAACATTTTGAGCAGCGCGGATGTACGCAACTCCTGAGTTGAAGGCATCGAACGCCTCTTGGTAGAAACAAGCGTCACGGAGTACGGCCCGGCGACGCCTGTGATTCATGGCGCTCTCCACTTCGGAATAGGTAGCGGATAATATGTCCGCATCCTCTATAGGAGGAACATCCAGCGTCTGCCCCGCGTTAGCTTCCGCCTCTGTGTCTGGCCTTGGAGCCCGACTGGTCGAGGCATGATCGGCAGCCTCCCTGGATATAGTCCGGCGAGCATTTTTTCTGCTAAGAAACATGGACGTCATTATATTTTAAGACAGACGACAACCACGGAGCGAGGTTTTGTGTCATACCTCTGCGCCGGCGTCTCCGTCCTGACCGCCTTCCTTTTTGGCCTACCTGGCTTCGGTGCCCCTTGTTGGCGAGCTGTTGCGGGTTCGGCACAGCGTCCCGAAGGCCTTCCCTGTAAAACACCATATGTGTACGTAAGGTGAAGTGCATAAAGGGGAATCCTTTTGGGGAGTTGGGACTTTGGTTTTTCTTACGTGCGATGCAGGGAGTAGTCCGGGATAGTCGGTCGTTATGGCCACCATGGCGTCGTCGTAGCTCAATTGATAGAATTGCATGTCTATCAGCTCCACAAATATGTCCGGATCCTCTTTGAGTCTAGGATCGAGGGCCCGGTCAGGATCCTCCGGTCATGGAGGTGGGCTGCTGACCTCCCTTACAGCTTTTCGCAGTTCCTGCCGTGAAATGGCAAGGTGAGTATCTACGACGAAGAATGCGGGAAAGTTGGGAGTAAAGAGTGACGACTCCAGCTCAGAGGGTTATACATGGAGAACCCATCTCGTGGCTTAATACAAATGAACTCCTCTTCCTCTCCCTTGAACAACTCGGACAGAATTTTTGCTAAAGCAGCAGCAGAGTCCGGTCCCTTATGCCCGCAGCAGGTGGCATCATCTTCTCCATTAAAACACCACAGGGGGTGCCCTCAATATTGAAGCGGCTGCACCCCCCGCATTATGCATATTGACATAACCTTGATTATTGTCGATCCTGATTGAGCCAGCATTTTAATCTGGTCCATCAGATAAAGGACTTCTCCATTATCTTCCTCCTGGGGGCTCCGTAGGCGCCAACTTCGGCGTTTCTTCAGAGGAGCATTGTTGAACTCGAGGAGACCCCTTCGAACAGGGTCCGGAAGGGGGACGTCCTCCATGTAAAACCACTCCGAAAGCCAGTCTTCGAAAGTCTTCTTCGGGGTACCGGACAGGTATCCGGTCTCGGTGATGCGCCATATTTTGGCTCCGCCACTTGATAAAGTGACCCCTCCTGTGTGCGGGGCACAAGGCAGAATAGCCTCTTCCACAGCTCGAAATGAGCCTCGCAGCCCAGAAACAGCTCACAAAGGGCAACATAACCGGTGATGTGTAATAGGGAAGCAAGGGTGAAATTATGCAACTGGAGGCCGTAAAACTCCAGGAACCCGCGGAGGAACGGATGAATTGGAAATCCGAGTCCCCTTAGTAAGTAAGGGACGAGGCATACCCGCTCCCCCTTGGAGGGATTGGGGAAGCTCTCCGCTTGCTCCCCACCATTATAGGTGGCGAGCCCGGCTTGGACGGGGACCATATACGCTGGAGGAAGAAATCCTTGGGTCTGCAACTCTACTAATCGGTTGTGCGGGACGAAACACTTCTCCCAATCACCAGGCTTAGTGCTACGGGAGCGGGAGGAGGAGCTGCGATGGCCGGCCATGATGGAATGGATTTTTCCGAGCGCGCTCCAATGGACTCTCGCCGTGGGAGGATGGTGTGGATTGGATCTAAGAATCCCCATCCCTTTAATAGATGATTTATTTACATGGCTAGGGGGGCGAATGTAAAAACACCCTGGCTTCTCGCCTTCGCTCGCCACGTGGAAGATAGCCCTTATTGGGCGCAGAAGCCAAGAAGTACAACATTTATGGGGAGCCGGACACTACTTAGCAGATATTCAGGATTTAGAGAAGAACCCGCCTTGCAATGACTGCGTGCCGGACTCATCATCATTGAAGCCTGGTTCAGGGGCTACTGAGGGAGTCCTGGATTAGGGGGTCTCCGGATAGCCGGACTATATCCCTTGGCCGGACTGTTGGACTATGAAGATACAAGATTGAAGACTTCATCCCGTGTCCGGATGGGACTTTCCTTGGCGTGGAAGGCAAGCTTGGCAATACGGATATGTAGATCTCCTCCCTTGTAACCGACTCTGTGTAACCCTAGCCCCCTCCGGTGTCTATATAAACCGGAGGGTTTAGTCCGTAGGACAAGACACAATCATACCATAGGCTAGCTTCTAGGGTTTAGCCTCTACGATCTCGTGGTAGATCAACTCTTGTAATACTCATATCATCAAGAACAATCAAGCATGGCGTAGGGTATTACCTCCATCAAGAGGGCCCGAACCTGGGTAAACATCGTGTCCCCTGCCTCCTGTTACCATCCGCCTTAGACGCATAGTTCAGGACCCCCTACCCGAGATCCGCCAGTTTTGACACCGACACCCCCCTTATGGTAGGAGGCTGAATTGGAGAAGGAGAAGAGGGGTTCTCCCCCCTTCCTTCTCTTCTTCCCTCTTCCCTTTTTCCTTCCAGCAAATATGGTAGGGGAGGCCTAATTGGGGAGGACCCCGAGTAGGATTCGGCCTAATTGGGGCGCACCCTGGATGCTCCCCTCCCCCTCCCACCTATATATATGTGGAGGGGCGCCTGGAACACAGAACATCAATTGTTAGCCGTGTGCGGCCCCCCCTCCACAGTTTACACCCTCGGTCATATTTTCGAGGTGCTTAGGCGAAGCCCTGCGAGAATCATTACACCATCACCATCACCATGTCGTCGTGCTGGCGGAACTCATCTACTTCCTCGACGTCTTGCTGGATCAAGAAGACGAGGGACGTCACCGAGTTGAACGTGTGCAGAACTCGGACGTGTCATACATTCGGTACTTGATCAGTCGGAGTTAGAAGAAGTTCGACTACATCAACCGCATAGTTAAAACGCTTCCACTTTCGGTCTACGAGGTTACATAGACATACTCTTCCCCTCGTTGCTATGCATCTCCATGGATAGCTCATTGCATGTGTGTAGAATATTTTTTTGTTTTCCATGCAACGTTTCCCAACATATGTTAGGATCGTGGATTGGTGTGTCGTGCACTAAATCTATGGATTGCACATCTGCACCCAATTTCTTTTGTCTTTTGCAAATAATGCAATGGTTGTGATGATAGAACAAAGATAAGAAGACTACACCCTGGCGAGAGGGGCAAGAGACATTACATATTTACTTTCTGTTTGGAAATGTAAGGTAAATTTTGTTTGGTCAAGACTTAAAACAAGACATCCATCAACGATGACTTGATTTGCATTTTGTTGTATAATATGATATCATAACCATAAGAGTTTTGTTTATAGTATGAATCTATTGACACGCAACTTTATGTCTCCTATATACACTACATGGTTAATACGATAGTCGTTGTTCAAACCATTATCTTAACAAAATAAAGCCCTCCAGAGGTTTGCGACAAGGGGATCCTCTTTATCCTTATTTGTTCCTGTTATGTACTGAGGGTCTAACTTCTTTGTTGGTCTATGAAGAAGAGAGTGGACATCTTTTTGGTGTGAAGGTTTGTCGGGAGGCGCCATCTATATCTAACCTTCTATTTGCAGATGATTCTTTGATCCTCATGAAAGCAAATTTGGAAAATGCACATGCCTTGAAGAGAGTTCTTGATTCATATTGTGCAGCGTCTGGGCAACTGGTTAGTATGGATAAATCAAGCATATTTTTTAGTCCCAATACTGATGTTGCCATGAAGGCAGATATGTGTTCTTTATTAAATATTATGATAGAAGCACTCAATGACAAATACCTAGGTCTCTCGGCCAAGGTAGGGAAGGATAAAATAGATTGTTTTCAGTATTTGGTGGATCGGATTTTGAGCAGAGTTAATGGATGGAAAGAAAGACAACTATCCTTGGGTGGTAAGGAAGTTCTTAAATCAGTTGCACATGTTATACTATCATATGCAATGTCAGTCTTCAAAATTCCTAAACAGACATGTAAAGGAATATCTGACGCGATGTTCCATTACTGGTGGGGAGACAGCGACAACCAGAAGTGAAAGCATTGGATGGCTTAGTGGAAATTATGTGTGCCGGAGAGTAAAGGAGGATTGGGTGAGGGAGTCCTGGATTAAGGGGTCCTCGGGCGTACGGGCTATGTGACGTGGGCCGGACTAATGGGCCATGAAGATACAAGACAGAAGACTTCTTCCCGTATCCGGATGGGACTCTCCTTTACGTGGAAAGCAAGCTTGGCGTTCGGATATGAAGATTCCTTCCTCTGTAAACCGACTCTATATAACCCTAGGTCCCTCCGGTGTCTATATAAACTGGAGGGTTTAGTCCATAGAGGCAATCATAATCATGCATGCTAGACGTCTAGGGTTTAGCCATTACGACCTTGAGGTAGATCAACTCTTGTAAACCCCATATTCATCCAAGATATTCAAGCAGGAAGTAGGGTATTACCTCCATCAAGAGGGCCCGAACCTGGGTAAACACCGTGTCCCTGTCTCCTGTTACCTTCGATCCTCAGACGCACAGTTCGGGACCCCCTACCCGAGACCTGCCGGTTTTGACACCGACATTGGTGCTTTCATTGAGTTTCGCAGTGTCATTGTCGGAAGGATCGATGGCTCCGTCAGTCATCTACAATAATGCATCCCTGAGGGAGGTCTTTCTCCCCGGCCAGATCTTTGTGTTCGGCGGCTTCGCATTGTGGGCCAACCCGCTTAGCCATCTAGAGCAGATCGACAGCTACGCCCCAGGTCACCAGATTAGTTTTGGAAATCTAAATTATGTCGCTGATATCCGAGGAGACTCGATCCTCCAAGGGTTCGCGACCCCAACCTCCACTCTGGCCTTAGATTCGGAGCGCGTCACCAGGTCCGAAGATGGGATTCCCGAGCCCGTCGGACTCTCTGCGGCTATTAAGCCTAGAGCCGGAGGAAGCAGCGTCACCGGCAATCATCATGCAGCCGGACTCTTCTCCAAACACTGGCTCCGAACCCTCGGAGTCAGCATCGTGTGAGCCCGGCCAAGGAGTCTTCTTCTCGCCATACTCCCTGAACTCTTTCCTCCCTGGCCAAACCTCGCCCTTAAGCGAGGCTCTGGACTTAATGCGATCCCTCGTTATTACAGAGGGGCAGCATCCGAACTACGCCTAGCCTGGACTAGGGGCTGAGAGCGGGGAATTTTACGTCCCACCCAACACCCACTTCATAGCCACTGTCGAGGACTTAACCGACATGCTCGATTACGGCTCCGAAGACATCAACGGTATGGACGACGATGTCGGAGAAGAGCAGGCCCAAAACCCACCGTTTATCGGAGCTGGACGGCCACCTCTTCATATGACGTGTACATGGTGGACACACCCAAAGAGGATAACGGCGATAACGAGAAAAATCTAGTTGAGGATACACCTCCTGAGACACAACCAAAGCGCCGACGTCAGTGGCGCCGCTCTAAATCACGCTGTGGAAAAGACAGCAATACCGGCACCGGAGACAACAATACTCCGGACGACACAGAAGACCAAGAAGACCCCGTCGAGCCAACCTCCGAACAGGACGGTCAGGAAGATGGGCAAATTAGCCCTGATGAACAGGCTATAAACGAAGACTCGGAGGATAGTAACTATCTTCCACTCTCCGGGGATGAGGTGAGCCTCGGCGACGAAGACTCTATCGTACCTGAGGAACCCATTGAACAGGAGCGCTTTAAGTGCCAGCTAATAGCCACTGCAAGGAGCCTAAAAAAGAAGCAGCAGCAGCTTCGAGCTGACCAAGATCTGCTCAATGACAGGTGGACTGATGTCCTAGCCAAGGTAGTCAGAGTCGAGATTCAGAGTCGGATCGATTTTCCTCAGACAGAATCGATTCGTAAGATCGAGTCATGGAATCGAGGATTCTACTAGATTTACTCAAATGAGATATTTGTATGCACACAAGAAATTTATATGGGTTCTATAGAGTTTTGACACTAAATATGGAGCAAAGAACGTACACATCAATGCTAGTTGTATTCCACTTCTTTTTATGGCTAACCTACTATCTAGCTCTCATGTATGGAACATATATGAGAGGGAAATATATAGAACATTTAAACCTTCAATGCACAAAATTTACTTATGTTCTTTTTAGAGTGCGTGAATAGTTGATCACTTGTCTATCTGACCTACAGTGCTAAACCTTGAAGGGTCTTGCTCTCCTTCTCCGATCAATCTTGAAGCATCCTCCTTTTCATGCAAATTCCATATGTCGACAAGCATGATCCTCAATTTTGATCAAGGGTTTCTGAGAGCTAGATCAAAGGTGTATGTGGCTGAGCGTTTGGACTTGGAAGGGGAATAAAGGTCCATGAGGTATATGAAACGGGTTTGGATGAGGGCATACTATTTCGCTACAACTAAACAAACGGCTTAGATAAGTTAATAAAATCGGATGTAGTCCATAGCATAGCCGGAATTGTACAGTTTTGTATAGGATTCTATGATTTGGATCGCGACTCAACATGGATTCTACTTGATCCGGATTCATAGTGGATCGACGTGCTTCCGTAGGGTCGTGAAGTCATAGGATTCTAGCAGTCGAATCGGCATTCTGACTACCTTGGTCCTGGCAGCCGAGGAATACCGCCTCGGGCGCCCAACCAAGAGTTACCTGAAGCGCAAGTTGCTACCCCAATTCGACGACGAGGCGCTGGAGCCCATACCATCAGCACGTAATGCGGCCGACCGGCCACCACGTGGCCATGACAAAACAACAACTCAAGCCGAATACCAGCCCGTACTACCTCACCAAAAAAGTAGAGACACAACAGCTTGGGGATATACATATGACCTACGGAGGGACTTGGAAAATAGAGCAGGTCAGACCAGATCGATCTAAGGATCGCGGGGGCGTGCCCCGATGCACGAGGATGGCTATCTAGCCGGGCACGACAAGCATAACCACCTCCGGGCCGAAAACCGCAGACGAACTCCATCCGAGATGCGTCACGACTTGGCCCGATATAGAGGCGCCACACACCCCCTCTGCTTCACTGGCGAAGTAATGGAGCACGAATTCTCAGAAGGGTTTAAACCAATGAATATCGAATAATATGATGGAACAACAGATCCCGCAGTATGGATTGAGGACTTTCTTATCCATATTCATATGGCTCGCGGTGATGATCTTCATGCCATCAAATACCTCCCGCTAAAGCTCAAAGGACCAGCTCAGCACCGGTTAAACAGCCTGCCAGAAAACTCCATTGGCGGCTGGGAGGACTTGGAAGACGCCTTCCGCGACAACTTCCAGGGTACATACGTCCGACCTCCGGATGCCGATGACCTAAGTCCCATAGTTCAACAGCCCGGAGAGTGGGCCAGGAAATTCTGGACTAGGTTCCTAACTAAAAAGAACCAGATCGTCGACTGCCCGGATGCTGAAGCCCTAGCGACCTTTAAGCATAGCATTCGCGACGAATGGCTCGCCCGACATCTTGGCCAAGAAAAGCCGAAGTCCATGGCAGCCCTCACGTCACTTATGACCCGCTTTTGCGCGGGCGAAGATAGTTGGCTAGCCCGTAGCAGCAAAAGTGCAAGCGAACCTGGCCCCTCTGAAGTCAGAAATAGCAACGGCAAGCCGCGACACAATAGGCACAAGCGTCAAAACAACGGTGACAATACCGATGACACGGCGGTCAATGTCGGATTCAGTGGCTTCAAGTCCGGTCAGCGGAAGAAGCCATTTAAAAGAAGTAATCCGGGCTCATCCAGCTTGGACCGAATACTCGACCGACCATGTCAGATCCACGGCACCCCCGATAAACCCGCCAATCATACCAACAGAAGTTGTTGGGTCTTTAAACAAGCCGGTAAGTTAAATACCGAGAATAAGGAGAAGGGGTCGCCAAGTGAGGACGAAGACGAGGAGCCCCGTCCACCGAACACAGGGGGACAGAAGAAATCCCCCCCCCAAGTCAAAACGGTGAACATGATATATGTTACTCATATCCCCAAGAGGGAGCGGAAACGCGCGCTCAAGGACGTCTATGCGGTAGAGCTAGTCGCCCCAAAATTCAATCCATGGTCATCTTGCCCGATCACTTTCGATTGCAGGGACCATCCGACCAATATTCGTCACGGCGGCTTAGCCGCACTGGTCCTCGACCCAATCATTGATGGATTCCACCTCACAGGAGTCCTCATGGACGGTAGCAGCAGTCTTAACCTGCTCTATCAGGACACAGTCTGCAAGATGGGCATCGATCCGTCAAGCATCAAGCCCACAAAAACTACCTTTAAAGGAGTAATACCAGGTGTAGAGGCCCATTGTACGGGCTCAATCACATTGTAAGTCGTCTTTGGATCGCCGGACAACTTCCGAAGCGAAGACTTGATCTTCGACATCGTCCCCTTCTGTAGTGGCTATCACGCACTGCTCGGACGAACCGCATTTGCTCGCTTCAATGTGGTGCCACACTATGCGTATCTCAAACTTAAGATGCCTGAACCACACGGTGTAATAATAGTCAATGGAAACATGGAATGCTCCCTTCGTACCGAGGAGCACACCGCAGCCCTGGCAGCGGAAGTACAGGGCGACCTTATCAAGCAGAACATCAATTTAGCGGCCAAGCCCTCGGACACTATTTAGCGAGTCCGGACTACTCCGCAGCATGACAGTCCTGCTCGTCAAGAGTTCGACTAGCAATTCGGCCTCCGTCTCAGTCCCGACGGAACTGCGGCATACGTACCGCGCGTACATAACTACGCACTGAAAATACCATGGGCAAAGACGGAGGCATAACTCGATCATGGTCCACAATACGGCTTGACCTTATTTGGGCACTCATACTTTCCCTTTTCCTTCTATCCTTTTCAGGTTTATTTTCCACAGGCCCCTCACGACGGCCTAATCGTCAATCCTTTCGAAGGATAAACATAGCAAGGAGGCAAGCAACATAGACGTGTGGCAGAATATCTAGATGATCTTCCTGACGATCACTTTGCCTATTTTCAGGACCCGCACGCAGCTTCCCCTTGGTCTCGGCACGTTAAATAGCCCTGTTTCTTATCACATTATTTGTACAAATACGCTTTGACATATCAATCAGATTATAATGGAAACAGTTTGCGGCCCAACATATGTGGCACTGGCTTACTCCATTATATTTCACTATTTTTATCGATTGCACCCGTACACTTTGGTACGACTTAACTCGCCAGGGGCTCCACTATGCTCCATACATTTGCAACAAGTCCGAACATTTTTTACAGTATAATTCAGCGCCCTGAATATAGCATTATATGCATCGGCTCCGAATCATGTCTTTGGTCAATAGTTCGGTTGCCCGGCTCCTGTGCTTGCTACCTTACGTTCCGTCTTATCGGCTAGGGTAGTAAAGGGAGAACTACTGCGATTGTGTTTCTG
Organism: Triticum urartu; assembly: GCF_003073215.2. NCBI lineage: Eukaryota > Viridiplantae > Streptophyta > Magnoliopsida > Poales > Poaceae > Triticum > Triticum urartu. The sequence goes on from NC_053024.1 coordinate 540,988,098, forward strand.
GTTTATCCAGATAAACAACTTAGTAGATAAAGCCAAAAACTGATTGTCATGATGTGGCGAGAGCTGGTCAGCTATTCGGTGGCTAAACATAAATCTCTTGCGATTTCTTCCGCATTATGCGACGGATCGTCCTAAACCCGATCAGGTGTCTACAATGCCCTAGTCCGGATAAACAAACACTAACTAGGGGCTGCACCTACACTCCTGTTGTCAAACTCCTATGGCTAAGTGAGGGTGATAAAGCCACATAGTCCGATTGCCTGGTTCGCCGCACTAAACACCTCCTTCAAGGACCAAACTCTTGGGTCAAGTATGTTTAGGTTCCAACCCGAACACCCCCGTACTACCTATGTGGGGGCTGAAGCTGACGACTGGCCAACTCTCAGATTTAATAAAATGGCCGCACAGGAGGAAATATTTTCAAAACAAAAACAACAAGCAATATATTACATATAGGCTTTGTTCCATAATACAGGACCGGATAACACGAATACATTCATTCAAAGATAATGTCCTTCGCACACTGGCCCTCTACAATGCGGGATCCTTCCAGGACATCATCAAAATACCGCTCGGGCATGCAGTGCTCTTTTCCCACAGGCGGTCCCTCGGTCGCAAGCTTGACGGCATCCATCTTCGCCCACTGTACCTTGACATGGACAAAGGCCATCCGCACACCTTCAATATAGACTGACCGCTTTATGGCATCAAGCCATGGGCAGGCATCGACCAGCCGCTTCATGAGCCCGAAGTGGCTGCTGGGCATGGCTTCGGTAGGCCATAGACGGATTATCAAATCCCTCATGGCCAATCCGACCACCCTATGCAGTTCGGCCAGCTATTTCAGATGATCGCTAAGGGGCACAGGATACTCTGGCGCACGGTATTGCGACCAAAACAGCTTCTTGGTTGAGCTCCCCTCTTCGGCTCGGAAGAACTCTGCAGCATCGGTAACACTACGAGGTAGATCCGCAAACGCTCCTGGAGAACTCCAAATCTGGGTCAGTAAGAGGTACCTTTTCTTCACAAATTTGCTCTGCATAATAAAGGCCTTACCCACCGCAATCTGCTTGGCCTCCTAGATTTCCCGGAGGGCGCCCTGGGCTTCAACCCGGGCCTCTTGTGCACTTTGGCGGGCCTTAGAAAGTTCGGACTCTTGGTCCACAATCTTGCGCTCCAAGGACTCGCATTTCTTTGTGGCGTCCTTGAGCTCCTGCGGAACCTCCCCGACCCTTGACTCGTGTTTTTTGCGGGCGGCTTGTTCCTTCTCCGCTTTCTTCTGGGCCTCGGACAACACATTCTTGAGGGACTCCACCTCGGCCATAGCTCCTATGAAACATCATAATAACATGATCAACACAAACAATTCATATCATTTTAGATCTGAATAGGCCATTGCATACCTTGCTTGTCCTCTAGTTATTTTTTAACACGGCCGAGCTCTTCATCGGCCTGCTCCAGACTCAGCTTTAGTTTAGAGACTTCGGCAGAATGGGAGGTCGCAGCCAGCATCGACGCCTGCTTATAGACATATCTGATTAGTCTCCTGTGAAAATTATTCGATCATTTGTTTGGCCTTTCTTTTCGAACACCAGACAGAGTCTCAGGGGCTATTGTCTGTACTACGACATTCTTTTTGCATAATTATGTCACATACCTCAAAGCCTGTTAGAAGGCTGGTGCAGGCTTTGGTCAGTCCGCTCTTAGCAGATTGAACCCTCTCAACCACCGTACCCATAAGGATACGGTGTTCTTCTACAATGGAAGCACCTTGAAGCGCTTCCAGCAGAGTATCCGGTGTCTCTGGATATACAGAGGTCACTGGCGGAATAGGTGCACCTCCTTCTTTCGAAGGAGGCTGCTTACCTGATTCCAGAGCCGTATGGGCCTCCAGAATAGTATTCGGCTGGGGGCCGAATTGGGTATGGCCCCCATCGCCAGACTCCAGGGGGGTCTGCTCCCCCATGTGTCCGGCGGCCGAGGTATCACCCTCTAGTGCCACCTTGACGGCCTCCTATACCTCCCCCTGGCCTGGGAGGGTCCTTCGGGACAACACTTCAGCGTCGTTCGTAGTCTTGGGGGAGGATGCCGGCGGAGGCGACCCACTGTCCATCACATTTGGATCTAGCGAATTCCTCGATGATGAGGATCGCTGGAGGTGGACTTGAGCCGGACTACAGCGGATGATTCAACGTGTTAAAACCACGAAGTAAATGAGTTGGATATATACGTGCATAAGTGCCTTTGAGTACTTCCGATCCGGCCAGGGGCTTCTCCCTGGGACGCCACTCAGGGTTGCTATCGGTGTCCGAATCGGAATTGTCCGCAAGGGAGATCCTCCCTTTCTTAGACGCCTCCGCCTCTGCCTCCAGATCTGTGGAGGCCGCCCTTTTCTTCCTTCCCCCCTCGGGGAGAGAATTGCCTTCCTCCTCCTCCTTGTCGTTATCGGCAAGGGAGGAGTGGGTTTTGGCATCTTCGGATGTGGCATCCGAAGTGCCTTTACGGCGGAGGCCGCTTCTTGCCTCCTGGCCCTTCTTCTTGGCCTTCTTCTCCGGCGCCTTATAGGGCGTCGGAACCAGCATCTTTGTTAGAAGTGGGATAGCTGGGTTTTCAGGCAGTGGAGCCGGACACTGGATCCGCTCTGCCCTCTTTATCCAACCCTGAAAAGACAAATGGAGAAGCTTAGACATCTTCCTTGAATGCACATGAAGAGATACACCTTGAAGTACTAAGAACTTACCGGACTGGCTGGATGAGTCAGGTTGTATCCGCAGTCTTCGGTCGTCTTCGGCCATGGCTGATTGGCCTTGAAAAGCACCTTCCAGATACCTGTGTGCGTGGAGCCGAAGAACTATCGCAAGGTCTGGTGCTTGGCCGGATCGAAGTCCCACAAATGGCAAGTCCGGCTTTGGCAAGAAAGGATTCGGCAGAAAAGCATCACCTGGATCACGTTGACGAGCTTGATGTTCTTGTCCATCATGCTCTTGATGCGCATCTGCAGTGCTGACACCTCGTCTGACAACGCCCAGTCCAGGCCCATGTTTAGCCAGGAGGTAAGCCGCATTGGGGGCCCAGACTTTAATTTGGAAGCCGCGGCCCAGGTGGTGTCGCGGGGCTCTATGACGTAGAACCACTGCTGTTGCCACCCTTTGACGGTCTCCACAAAGGTGCCAGTGGGCCATGTGACGTTGGACAGTTTGCTCACCATAGCGCCTCCGCACTCTGCATGTTGACCATCCACCACTTTCGGCTTCACATTGAAGATCTTTAGCCATAATCCGAAGTGGGGTGGGATGCGGAGGAAGGCCTCGCACACGACAATGAATGCCGAGATGTTGAGGAAAGAATTTGGGGCTAGATCGTGGAAATCTAGCCCGTAGTAGAACATGAGTCCGCGGACGAAGAGGTGGAGGGGAAATCCTAACCCGCGGATGAAGTGGGGGATGAATACCACCCTCTCGTTGGGCTCTGGGTGGGGACGATCTGCCCCTTGGCCGAAAGCCGGTGGGCGATTTCCTGGGCCAAGTACCCCGCTTCCCGAAGCTCCATAATGTTCTCCTCCATGACAGAGGAGGCCATCCACTTGCCCTACGCTCCAGATCCGGACATGGTCGGAGTGCTTTTTGGGGGCGGAAAGGATGGAAGCTTGGACGCTGGAGCTCGAGAACGGATGGGCAGAGAGGAAGAAGGCATGGGTGAAAGAGTGGATATTTATCCTCTTATAAAGGCAGCAAATATCAAGCGCCTCCCCACTCGCCTTAAAGCTCGCCTATTCCCTAAGGGTCATGCAGACGACGCGGTTGGATTACCCACACCCGTATTGATGAGAATCCCGCGATAAAGGGGACACGATCTCTGCTTCGACAAGATGTGCCAATGAAAACCGTGTCTCGAAACGTGGAGCGGGAGGCTAAAAAACGGTTCAAAATAATGACCGGGCAGGGATGTAACGTCTCGCTACAAAAGTTGTCAGTAGATGGGACTTGCGAAATATTATACTCTTTGCGGCTGTGTGCGGTGCCTATTTTGCAGAGCCGGACACGTTTTTTGTGTTTGAAGATTACTTTGAAGTATTCGAAGGAGGAACCCGCCTTGCAATGCCGAAGACAATCTGCGCGTCGGACATATCATCATTGAAACCTGGTTCAGGGGCTACTGAGGGAGTCCTGGATTAAGGGGTCCTCGGGCGTCCGAGCTATGTGACGTGGGCCGGACTAATGGGCCATGAAGATACAAGACAAAAGACTTCTTCCCGTGTCCGAATGGGACTCTCCTTTATGTGGAAAGCAAGCTTGACGTTCGGATATGAAGATTCCTTCCTCTGTAAACCGACTCTGTATAACCCTAGGTCCCTCCGGTGTCTATATAAACTGGAGGGTTTAGTCCATAGAGGCAATCATAATCATACATGCTAGACGTCTAGGGTTTAGCCATTACGATCTCGAGGTAGATCAACTCTTGTAAACCCCATATTGATCCAAGATAATCAAGCAGGAAGTAGGGTATTACCTCCATCAAGAGGGCCCGAACCTGGGTAAACACCGTGCCCCTGTCTCTTGTTACCTTCGATCCTCAGACGCACAGTTTGGGACCCCCTACCCGAGATCTGCCAGTTTTGACACCGACATTGGGCTTTAGGGATATCCATTGTTTTAACTTGGCACTCCTGGCTAAGCAAGCATGGAGTCTTATTGATAACGCAGACTCTTTGTGTGCAACGGTTCTTAAGGCTAAATATTTTCTAGATGGTGAGTTGATCAATGCCAAACTGAAGAAAGGTTCATATGGCAAAGTATAATGGCAGGCGTGAATACTCTAAAGCAGGGATGCATTTGGAGAGTAGGGGATGGACGGAAAATAAATATCTGGAATGATGCATGGCTACAAGGAACTCAAAATAGGAAGGTAATAACCCCACGAGGCAACCAGATCATATCTAAAGTTCATGATTTAATTGATCCCGGTACAGGCCAATGGGATGAGGAGCTTGTAAGACAAACGTTCTGGCATGTTGATTGCAACTGAATATTAGCTATACCATTACCAAACTACGACATGGAGGATTTCCTAGCATGGGGAATGTCAAAGAATTTTCAGTTCTTTGTCAAATCGGCGTACTATGTGGAATGGGATCACAAGTTTGGAAACAATCTCTGTTGGTCAAATGGCCAAGGTGCACCACAAAACGTGAGTGTGTGGAAGAAAGTTTGGGAACTAGACTGCCTAGCAAAAGTCAAAATTTTCACTTGGAAAGCGCTGCATGGTACCCTAGCATGTGGTGTCAATTTGGCCCAGAGACATATCAAGGTGTCGCCGCAATGCCCCTGTTGCAAGAGAGGGGCCGACACTACGGCTCATGTGTTGTTTCAATGCCCTGCCGCAATGAATGTTTGGAAAGAGCTTGCTCTGGAGAAACTAATTCAAAAGGCGTGTCTCATTGATAGGGCGGGCAAAAGTATATTTGGATTCCTATTGGAGATGCCACAACATGAAATGATGGGTCAGAAACAGGAAAAGATGCATGAAATGATACCAATAACCTGCTAGTACCTATGGTTGGAAAGGAGAAAGCTACGCCATGGAGAAAAGGCTCAAACTGCTAACCAGATTGCTACTTCTGTTAGAGTCCTTACAACTAATTACACTGTTGCGGTCGCTCCTAAAGCTAAGAGGAAAATAGGAGGATGGGAACTCTCGCCTAGAGGACATGTGAAATTGAATGTGGATGCCTTCTTTGATGATGATCTGCTTGTAGGGATGACAGATGCAATCATCAGAGATGACAGAGGTAATTTTATCAGCGCGGGTAATTGGAAACTTGATTTCTGTTATGATGTTCTTTTAGCCGAAGCAACTGCATTGCGATATGGTTTATCTTTAGCACAAACTGTAGGCTGTAATAATATCATCATTAACTCTGATAATTTGGAAATGGTGAATACTATGAATGAGGGAGGAAGATCGGCAGGACCAGTAGCAGCAATCTTCAACGACTGTTATCACATGGCATGTGATTTTCTTTATACTTCTTTTGTGCATTCCCCCATAAAGGCAAATATGGTCGCCCATGAACTGGCAAATTTGGCAAAGGCGGCTTTATGTAGTACTCCCTCCCTCCGGTCCTTTTTAGTTCGTATATAAGATTTGACTGAAGTCAAGCCTCGTAAAGTTTGACCAACTTTATAGAAAAAAGTACCAACATTCACAATCTGAAATCAATATCAATAGATGTGTCATGACTTAAAGTTTCATATTGTATAACTTTAGCATGGCAGATGTTGATATTTTTTCATATAAATACGGTCAAACTTTGTGAAGTTTGATTTCAGAGAATTCTAATATGCAGAGTAAAAAAGACCGGAGGGAGTAGTTTCTTCGATAAGACTCCTAGTGAACTTATCCTGCTTTTACTCAGCAATGTAACTCTTGTAACACCGTAATAAAGTGGGATGATTTGTTTTTGAAAAAATAGCGAAGAAATTTTGACAGTACAAACAACGACCACTGGTGAAATAAAAACAGACCTTAAAATCACACCGTAAAAGAAACAGACATCGATCATGCTCAACACCATGGACCATCCGAGAAACTTGAGTGAGAGGATCCACGGCCCGTTCATTGACTGGTGTCGTAGACCTCACTCCTCCTAAAGCAGATCAAGACATACAACTAATTTACTAGTACGGCGACAGCAACTAACTAGGCTAGCTCGTTTTCGTTCCAAGTCGGATCAGAGAGTTCAGCACTGCTCGCGGTAAAAAGAATCAGAGTTTGGTATGACGGGGTCCTACGGTGACATCGACGGGAGACTGGAGGACATACGTACGTGTGATCACCGGGCTCACACCATGTTCAACTCCAATATAAAATTATTTGAACTAAGTAAGTTATAGTAATGATACGAGAAAAATGACAGGGACGGTGCAGGGGACATTTTCTACTTTGGTGATACTACTGTGCGCCGAAAGGATGATGCGTCGGGCAGAAGAATCCATCTCTTGCCACGCCGAAAGGGTGTACCCTAGCTATCAATCTATCGCATTTTCGGCTTTACAGTTCCTAGCAGACGCCAACAGATGGTCGGTTTGGAAATGAGGTTTATTGCCCCCTGCACCATCGCTTACCGAGGTCTTTTTCAAATACAAGAGGCGAGGCAGATTCTTCAAGAGAAATTCGAGGTTCGGCCGCTCAAGGCCTTTGACCTCGGGCCTTCAGCTCCGATCTCTCGCTTTCATGGCATCAAATCAAAGCATCGAGAGTTGAAGACTCCACCTGAAAACGGAAGAACATGGAGCACCAGTGGTACCTGGTACTCAAATTATGCGCGCTGACGGAGCGAATTTATGACATCTTTATTCAATGGTACTATTGTACACCACACCACGGAGACGGGAGGATCCTACGCTAGCCACGGCTGCACCACCGCACACCGGGGGCGCCCGGCGACGGGCCCCCGGCTCCCAGGCGGGCCCATACAGGTTACCCCACGTCTCTCCTGAGCTAGCCCCGGCGAACAAGGCCATCTCGCGGCCGCGCGCACCTCCTCCTCCCCGGCTCTTCAGATCTCCGGCTCCGGCGGCACCTCCACGGTGGCGGACGCCTCCGGGAGGAGGTGCTCGGGGCGGCACCCGGCGACGAAGTCGATGATCTCCTTGCCGGACTCCTCCGCGCCGCTGGGCGGCGGCGAGATCCGGAGCAGCACGGTGATGGCCACGAGGAAGAAGCCCGTGGAGACGAGCAGCGGCCAGAAGAAGGAGACCACGGCGCCGAGCCTGGGCCCGACGGCGGAGATCGACACCACGGCGACGGCGAGGAACGCCACCGCCGCCGCCGCACGCAGCCGGTGCTCCCACATTAGCTCCCCGAGCTTCGCCTTGGTCGTCATCGCCGGATCGGCGCCGCGAGCACGCCCGGAGAGGAGAGATCTACGGGAAGGGGGGTCTGGCTAGCTCGCTAGCCCGGTGGCTAGGGCTTTGGTTTTAGGAGGTGAGATGGGGGCTTCGTCGGGAGGGTGGAGACTGGAGAGTGGGGAAAGGGATGGTGATAAGCGTGGGGTTATCTCATACTCCTCCCTACTGAGGAGATTCGCCCTGCCGCCGCCTCCAGCCAAGGTTGTGTGCTTTTTTGGCATGTTTTTTTCTCGCAGCGACGGGGATGGCGTGGATGCGGATACTGTCGACGACGGTGCGCTTACCTTTTACGACGGAGTTCACCAAAATGCCCCCCGCGCGCAGGACTGCCGTGCTCATGAGTCGCTCTGATTTGCTTCAACGGTGGTCAGCCACGGGAATTCTTGATATTCTTTTTTATTTCTCAATCAAACATATGACACTGTTTGCGTAAAAGCGACTGGAGGAATTGGGTCGGCTCCCACAGTCCCACTGAATCAGACGGCTCTATTTCGCCCCCTTCAACTCACCTAGCAACGGGAGCGATTAGATCACCTTCCGCCAAATCGAAAGCCTATGTTTAGCATCCTTCGGCTCACCTTTGGGGAATGCGTGGGCGCGTTCACGTAAAATCGACGGAAGGGATTGGGTCACCTCCCGCCGAATCAGACGCCTTTATTTAACCCCCTTCGACTCACCCAGCAATGAAAGCGATTGGATCATCTTTCGTCAAATCGGACGCGTCTGTTTAGCACTCTTCGACTCACCTCTGAGAAATGCAAGGGTGTGTTCGTGTAAAAGCAGCGGGAGGGATTGGGTCGTCTTTCGCCGAATCATACGCCTCTATTTAGCTCCCTTCGACTCACCTAGCGACGGGAGGTATTGGATCACCTTCTGCCAAATCGGACGTCTCTGTTAAGCATCCTTCGGCTCACCTATGAGGAATGCAAGTAAAAATACAGTGCATGCAACCAAGCAGACTTCAGGTCGACACGCATCACAAAGGGTTTCCGTGGCCCGCAGGTGCACTGCATTAACACTGGTTATACATCTGAGAGGGCATTTTGGGAAGGCATGTATTTTCGTTGTGTGATCTACAGCTGTTGGATTGTCAGGGTCCGTTTGGCGTTACACGGGCAATGCACGCAGGGGCACAAGGTCGGAACGTGGGGCCAGCAGCCCAGCAGTGCGCATGTACGGCTCATGAGCGCTGCGTTGCTTGCTCACGTTCTTGGCACGTGCAAGGCACTCGACTCACCGGTTCCATGAATTCTCTCTATCCCGTGACCTTGCGATGGGCAAGAGGCCCAGCCTGCCACGCCAATGCCATACATCGCCTTTTTATATGGGAGAGAAATGCTATACATCGCCTTTTTTTAGAAGATGCTATCCATCGCCTAAGCCTAAGCATCGATGCTGGCGGTCGGCTGCGACTCGCCTCAGTGGGCCGGCCCAGTAAAGCAGTTTTGGAAGCTTTTATGAACCGGTTTAGACTGGTTTTAGAAGCATTCATGTGGTTTTTTTGTTTCTATGTGTTTTAGCGTTATCATCGGGTTTTTATTTTTTTAATTTATTTTCATTACATCTACTTTTTATTTTCAATACACGTTGTACCTGTTTGTATACACGTAGATATTTTTTTGATACACATTGAACACAAATACATGTTTTGAATATATTTTTGATACATGTTATAGTTTTTCAAATACACATTGAATATTTTTTTTAATGTTATGAAACATTTTATTAAACTACATGAACAATATTTAAATTATATATTTTTTTAAAAAAAATTTATCAACATATGTTTGAAACACGTTGACATTTTCTTAAAATTTCACAAACATTTATTTGACTGGTATGTAACATTTGTTTGAGTTTAAAACATTTTATAATTTGTATAAATATATTTTAAAATATAACAATCATTTTCTAATTTTATTGTCACGAATTTTTCAAATAGTACATATTTAAAAAATGCATGAATTTTATTTTACATGTGTTACCATTTCTTAAATACATGACGTACATTTAAGCAAATTAATTTTTGGAATATGTAAACAAACATAAAAAATGAAAAGGAAAAAACGCAACAACAAAAACTAATGAAACTAACAAACGTAACACTACTAGGCCAGCCCACCATACACCCTGTTTGAGCCGGGGAGCTAGATGCGCCCAGCCTGCCATTTCTCGTCTCACAACTTTGTTGCTTGTTCTGATTTGGTATCAGACCCACTATGTATCGGGTCAAAATTTATGGGCTTAGCTCTATGGAGACAACTAATTCCTGGTCCCTAAGGCCCATTTGGTTACGTACAATGTGTTGTTAGATTCTTGCCCGAATGATGGCGTATTCATTCAAAGTCGGGCTCGTTCTCAATCTTCATTCTAAAAATGTGTTGCTAGTGAAGAATAGTTGAGACTAGCATATAACGGGTCTCTCACACATCTTTCTAAAGCATGAGAAGATGGGATGTCGATCACCCCACACACATGTTGTGTTCTGTGAAGGATTCAAACCGAGACCAATAGAAAAAAAAATCATTCTAATGATAGAAGGAGCTTGGGTAACCCTATTTGTGACCAGATTGTCTATGTCTTGAAACCTCAACACTTATGAACTCGCCCAAGTGACGTTTTTGTGTACAACTCAATGTGACTACCCGTATATGACCAGGGGAGGACTTAGGGTATACGTGTCGGATGGAAATGATTCCAGTGACTAATGTTTAGTGAACAACTTATTGGAAATGTTGAAAATGCATGTAGCCCTTGAGTATGGTTTCGGTAACTAAGGACAATCTATGTGGACTAATGTTTCATTGAGGTTTATTTAAAATAATATCTCATAAGAATTGGATAGATTCAAGAATGAATAGCATAAAGATAAAGATATGCTTTGAGCTTCGTATTGAATGGCAATTCCTATGGAGTATCAAGTGCATTGAATTTTATATGAAGAAATGTCCATAGTGATGCATGAAGTGCATTGGATGGATTTATGAAGAGTTCCATCAAAAGCCTCATGAATAAGACCTCATGGCATCCCTCTTTGGATGCCCGAGAGCTCCAATTAGGGGGCGGTCATCGAGGTTCAGGGAAAAAGTCTCAAGATACCGGGGTCCCCATGTGGTATTAGCTCTTAGCCGCCGTGTGAATAAAACTCGATGGAGTGTGTTTTGGGATTTCAGTCCGGCCACTCATCGAGTGCGGGATCTTTCTTCGTGGCCTCCAGCGCGTAAAGGCGATCCTCCTCCTTCTCCTCAGCGACGAGGTCAGCCGCCTCCTCTGCTGCCTCCTCCTTCAAGAGTGGATGACATGATGACGGTGAAGAGCTATTCAAACGTGGCGATGGGGAGGGAGGTGGCAACTAGGCGGGACAAGAGCTATTTAGACATGACGGTATGAAGAAAGGTGGAGGCATTTGAACCGGGGCTTGTGAGTTATTCGGCCAAGTCGATAACATTTTTGTAGCCGCCGCTGCCAGGCAACGGGGAAATGTGGTGGGAAACATGACGTTAATGGCCACGGTACGTAGCAAACCACCATTAATTGGCATGCTTCCTGGTGCCATGGCATCAATAGTGGCCGCGCTGGCCTTTCCTGGTAAAATCGTCATATTCACGATTATTATGGTAATCGGGCTGATATCTATGTCGAGCAGGTTGCTGCAATGCATTGGCTTCAATGCAGGCAACGCAACACACAAACAGAGAGATTGCAAGGAATAACCGACATACGTACATTGATAGGTGACCTTTTGGTTCAGTAAATTCAGACGGAGGGAATAGAAGCATACACACGGACAGTTGCAATGCTTATTGAACAACTTTTTATTCTCACATTTCAGTGTACACAAGATTACACGGAAACATTAGCAGCCACAAGTATAACCGTAGTACTAAACCCTTGAGAAAACAACACCGTCTCTTAATAATGAAATTAAAGAAGGGGGAAATTAACGCGACCCTCAACGTAAACGTAAGATAGAACGGCAGCTAATGTTTTGTAGTACACAACAGCCTGAACCTGAATACCTGATGCACGCACTGAACCTACGAACTGAAGAAACCGGTATACGCCGCCTCACCACGCCTGCTCAGTATGCTAATGCAAAAAAGGTTCTCTCCCTCGATCTACTTCCCCTTGAGCTTGCTGTTGGCGTCGGCCTCCTTGGAGTCCTTGGAGTCCTTGGAGTTGAGCATGTCCCAGGCCTCGATCCAGGTGACCATGGCGTCGGCGAGCTTGGTGAAGTAGGGGTCGATCTTGCCGAGCTTCTCCCTGACCTGCTGCGAGAGCGAGATGTAGCACTTCTGCACGGTGTCGCATTCCTTGGTCAGCTTCGCGGCCTGGAAGAAGGGGATGATGTCCTCCTGCCAGAAGATGCCCTTGTACTCCTTCTTCAGGTTCACGAACGGGTTGCTGGCCTTGCTGTGCCAGATGTAGGGCAGCCCCGTCTTGACTCCCAGCCCAAGGTGGTCGCAGATCACCTGCACACATACACAAATTATTCAGTAAAAGTTCAGTACAGCCGAACCAAATCAAACTCAAAGGCGATATGTGTGTTTAGTTCAGTTATGTACCTTGACGCACCAGCCGGCCCACATGTCGTCGTAGCGTCCGATGGGCTGGCCGTCGCCCATGAGGCCGAAGTACATGGCCGGGCCGATGAGCTCGCGGTCGAAGGCGAGGTTCATGCCGCACATGGGGAAGAGGGAGCCCTTGGGGATGGTCATGACGGCGTCGACGTACCTGCCGTTGCGCTCCCGCGGCTTGACCAGCTGCGTGGGGGCGTCGTAGTCGGGGATGTTGAGCCAGAGGCCGTGCGACACGGCGGTGGGCACGCCCTCCCGGAGGCTGAACGGGTAGCCGCGCACGAAGTCGGCGCCCTCCTGGTAGGGGTCGTACAGGGTGTTGAAGAAGAGCGGCGTGGAGGGGCAGAGCAGGTTCTGGATGTGCTTGGCCAGCGCGTCGATGTCCTTGCCCGTGGGGTCCTTGGCCACCTGCAATGCCATCGCAGGGTCACAGGTTCAGTATGTGACTCCAAGAAGAATTGATAACGGAAGTGAAAAAGAAAGAGATGGATCTGGTGGCGGCACTCACGAAGCAGTCGTCGTCGATGGTGTAGACGTACTTCTTCTTGGAGACCATGTAGCCGAAGCAGCGGCAGGCGGAGTCCTTGAAGGAGATGCAGGAGGCCTTGGGGCCGAGGATGCGGTTGATGTCGTTGCGGTTGTAGAGCTCGTAGTCGAAGCCCTCGGGCACCATGACGGTCCTGGTGGGGTCGCCGTCCTGCACGATGATGAGGTGGTACGGCTCGAAGAAGGGCCGCCACATCTCGAGGAACTCCAGGTTCCGGATCGTCGGGATGACGATGTCCAGCTCGTCCTTGAGGAGTGGCGCCATCGTCCCCGGCCCTGCCAAAAGCCTCAGATCCTTCTTCTCCCCGATCCGTGATGCGAGCAGAGGAGGAAGAAGGTGTGTGGCTTTCGGCTCTGCGGGGGTGTGATGGGCGCTGAGAATGTGGAGGAGGAGGCGCCGTTTATATAAGCTGCGGCGCGGGCTTCCTGCTCAGATCTCCACGCGGCCGGGCGGCAGCGGGAAGTGCTCCAGTGAACCGACGAGGGTGGCGCGCCGTGAAAGGCGGATCGGGATCGCGGCGTTGGAGTGCTGGCGGGAGAAAGGAGCGGCTGGCTCGGCGCGGTCAACCGCGGGCGGAGGGCCGTCGGATCCGGAGCCAACGCCCGGATGTTGACGATCCGTTCGCTCGGCACGTCGCCTCGTCTCCTCGTGTTTACCGAACGGCCGACTGCTCTGCGTGGCGTGCGCGGATCTGGTCAATGCTTACTTTCGCCGAACTTACTACTAGTACTTGTGACGGCAACGGTAACCAACCTTTTGGAGCGGTAGTGGTGTCGGTGCAGCTGGAGTGCACAGTGTCCATTTGATTTCTTTCAAGTGTGGTTTCAAAGAAAAAAAGCTCGTACGTTGAAAGTTAGGTCGTGCGGAATCTTCTCCGCCAAACTCACGTGGGCGGGGTGTGCCGTGCGCGTCGGTGGTGTATTCACACCAAGGTGTTGAAAGTAGTAGGAGTACTAGCGTATATTGCATCGTATGTATGTATACACAAGCCATTTACTACTAGTAGTATTTTATTAGTAGAAACAACAAAAGGCATTTATTATTTTTGACCGACAGGGTGTATTGTCAACTTCTGGATCCATCAATGCACTCCCCGCAATACGAAAAAAATGGATCTATCAATGCACCACCTGCGGTGCTCTCCCTTCATCTAGTTTCAGATTTGACCCAGGAATATAATATACTTCCTCCATTTCACCAACGTAGTGTGTCCGTACTTTTCAAAATCTATTTTGACCATAAATTGCTTCTGCCGCGGTCAGTTTCATTGGTTAAATATGATCAAACTTAGATCTCGGGAAGCGTGGGCGCACTACATTGTGAAATGAAAGAAATATAATATATATATTGTATGATGCCCGATATATCCAGGATATCACTTTTGAGTAACTGATGACACATTATTAACATTTCTATCACTAATTATATCACACTGGTATGTTTTACCACTAGGGTCTCCTTTGGTTCATTAGGTAGAAATATCATGGAAATGAGAAAGATATAGAAAATAAAATGACATCTATCTTAATTTTCTTAAAGAAAGGGACGACATTTGATTCATAGGATAGAAAGTTTTTTTGTTGAGTCTAAGCTAATGTTTTTTTCCTTTCAAATGCAAAGGATTAGTCTTGTCCTACATATGAATAAAAAATTATTCTTAGAAGCCAAAGGACTCCAAAAGAATATTTTTTCTACAAAATGCTTATCCTATAGAATTTCTACCAAATTTCAGCCAAAGGAGGCCTAAAATTCGGTTACAGCATAGTCAAACTATGTTACTACTCTATATTTTCATCCGTTTACCATCATGCAACTAGGGGAACTGGTGATGTAGTTCTATGACATTGCGTTCTTGTTGAGCTCAGCGGTTTTAGTTCACCTCGCGGTGACATCAATCTTGGCATGTGCTGTCAATGACATGTAGTGGCTCCACAAGGATGTCTATATCACTACATAAAGTGACAGTCCAACTAGTACCAGATAATAAGATTAGAAAATGCTATGTGAAATTTCAGTTTAAACATGTAACAAAGACTTGTGATGCACTAGTTCGTCAACCAAATTCTATGTCGATGATTTTTCCAGACTTTCCAGTATCCAAATGGACTAGTTCATCATGAGAATAAAAAAGAATTAATATGCCCATCACTACCATGTATTTTTCTCCTCTGTCAAATTTTACATATCGTATACATGCAAAGTGCCACAATACATAATAGAAAATGTTATCAAGATTTAATTATTTAGTTGAATCAACCCTTGAGTTGATATTCACATAGCATTGTCATCAAGCTGGTTACAAAAATCCACAGGAGTTTGGTGGTCCCTATAAGATACTCCAATGTTGACCTTGACATGACTTTGGGTGCCTTCCTGGCGATCCGAGCTTAGTTCCCTCTGCTCCCATTGTCCACAAATCATTTGAGGGTTGCAGACATCCAACACTTGCTTGATAAAGATTGTCGGGAAGATCATGACCGGCAGGGAAAGTATATTACGATGGCGGGAAGGAGCACATTGGTAATGTCGGTTATTACTTGCAGGCCATGCACCATCTCATTTCGCTTGTGTTGCCCGAAGGAATGATGACTTCCAACGATAAGTTCAAGCGGGCTTTTCTATGGAGAATCACGGATAAAGTTTCTGGAGAAAAATGTAACATAAAATGGGGAGAAGGTATGTATGCCCAAGGACATGGGCAGCCTTGGCATCTTAGACATGGACAAACTTGTGTGTGCCTTGCGACTCAAATGGCCTTGGTTAGTTTGGAAGAACCCAAACAAAGCTTGGGTTGATTTGGTGCACCCATGTGATGAGGAGGACATGACGTTGTTTTATGAGTGCACTACCATCATTGTTGGCAACAGAGTCCTTTTTGGCACTCCCTGAGGTCGCAAGCCAAAAGACACCCCTCCATTTTTGTAATGTCCAAGCACAAGAATGACACTATTCGTAGGGCATTGGAGCACTACCAGTGGATAGCCAATATCAACATGAATTTGGGGCTCACAATCCATCACATCCTTGAATATTATTAGCTTCGGGTGGCATTAAGAGAGGTCTTCCAGGACGAGGAGGTGGACGATGAGATTGTTTGAAAGCTGTCCATCCGACTAATACACGACACAGTTGACATATAAAGATTAACTTTATGACACAACTACATCGCAAACAAAGATGGTTATTTGAAACAATTGGGCACCACCAGAGCACAAACTCTTTTCTTGGTTTATCATTTTGTACTTGTATGGGCAACAAATAGACTTCAACAGAGAGGATGACCAAACTGTGGCATATGCTAATTATGTAACAGGGATCTGCAGACGGTAGCACACATTATAGTTCTATGTTGATACACAACACACATTTGAATGAATATCAAGACATGGATGGGGTTGACTAATGTGGAAATCGTCAAGTGGAGCAATTTCAACACCATCATGGATTGACACCACATGATTAGTGCCAGTGGCAATGCGAGGATGGACCTTGAATCCCTCATCATGTTGTTTCCATGGAAGATTTAGAACGAGCGGAATGTGAGAGTGTTTATGAATGTGTCATCCATGCCAAATCTAACCACATACAAAATTAAGACCAAGTTCAGGCATTGGGGTTGTCAGGGTAGCCTAGTCATTTGGGACCGTATTTGTGCGGTCTTTTATTAACATAAACTCTTCTTAATGAATGAGATGACACAAAGTTTTTCCCTCCATTTCAGAAAATGTAACACTGTCATACAGAGGAGAGAGGAAGTGGTAGAAGGGTATGGGTGGGGCAGGGAAATAACCGAGGAGAGAGAGAGAAGTCACGTACCCCTAAAATTATGAATGACGTGCGTCATCGGCTGATAGCTTAGAGCTACTACCCCGTCCTGGTTTATTAGTCCTCATCGTATTTTAAGTCAAACTTTGACCACCTATTCGACTAGCAAAATGTGAATGCATGTCATCTAAAATTATATCGTTAGATTTGTATCTGAATGTAGTTTTCAATGATATTATTTTTGTATGTATAACATATATTTTATCAATTAAAATCATGATCAAAATATGACTCAAAATACGAGAGGACTAGTAAGCAGGACGGAGGTAGTATCAGCCAGGTCCCGGCCGTTGGAGCAACGGGAAGGAAGTTGAAGCATCGAGCTTCTGCCGCATTTCAGCAACCATCCATGGAGCCTCTCTTCTTCGTGTCGACCGAGTCGCGGAAAAATATAGAGAAAGGAGAGAGAGGTGGAGGGTGAGAGGGCACAGGTCTTGCGTGAGACGCGGCGTATGCTAGACAGAAAAATCAGCCTGTTGAGTTTCAGTGTTTCCCTAGAATTATTGAAGAAGGGGGGGGGGGGGGTTAGAGTAGTAAACACAGGGGGTACTACAGGTTTAAGTATTTCAGCTACTTGATGCACATGGCACAGATCTCTAGGCTAATGAACAAAGATCGACCTGTAGCTCGTCCTCGTCGGCTCGAACTGCCGCTCCACTCCCCCCTCACCTCTTGATATATCTTGCTGTTTCACCCTTGTTTATGTCGGTGTGGGTGGGAACTCTCTCTCTCTTTTTCTTCTTAAAACAAGTGTGGGTGGGAACTCGGTTGAAGCTGAACCGACCAGGACCAGTTTGGACTTGGCACCTGCGAGTTCTGAATCTCCATCTCCATCCAGCGGTGTGTTCTTCCACAGCGCCGCGCGAGTCATGCCTGGCACAGCTGGCCACCACAACCACAAGGTGACAATGGCAATAAAGGCGCACGTGGCACGTGGACGCGTAGTGCACCCCCGCATCTTCTCCATCTCGCGGGTTTCTTGATCCGATCCTCTTCATCGACTCGTTTGCATCGTTGGTGTTACTCAGAGGTTGAAGAAACGGGAGGAGCCCATGTGGCTGGGAATAACTTTACTCCTGTAAATCTCAAAAAGGAAAAAAAGATATGCTGCAGCAGTCCTTTTGGTTTAGGCGGTGTTCGTTCCCTGTCGACAGCAGGGCCTATGGAGCTGTCATGGCAAACTACAGCTTGCGGACGGAAAGTGAGATGCAGATGTGGCCAGAGATAACCAAAATGATCAAGGTACCATAAAAAAAAACCAAAATGACGAAGGAGAAAAAAAGGTGTTTATTAGCATGAGACGTGGGACCGCCATATACTTATTTATGCTGACCAGGATGCCACCTCGGTACTATGGGTACACGAAATGAAGTTCTAACAGTTGGGTGAGATAAAAGTACTCTGTTTGGGTGTCGAGGGCTCAAAATTAAACAGATAGTTCAACGGTCCCTCGGAAAAGAAAAACAGATAGTTCAACGGGGAATGTTGACTTGTCTCTGGAGGTAAACCAGCAACAGCAATATATACCACTCATGTAATAATAATACAGCTTCAGAATCCTACACTTATTAGGAAGAAGCATAACATAACTGGGAAGGTGTCGTAAGCTCACTGGTCAAAATAAGATCTGATAAACAGAAATATATATCTCTGCTAAAACAAGTGTTGGCATTTCTCCGCTGAGTTAGAACACCCCGAAGGAGCGTCCGCGCACAAAACTAAATATCCTTTTACAGTACCAAACCTTGCCAAGTTAATCTTTCACAAAATCCCTGGCATCTTCTTCATCAGACTCATCCTTCTGTACAGCCTGTTCAGCATATTCGTCAAGGGATGCAACAGGGAAAAGGTCGCCCTCCCGATCTCGGTCTGCGATCTTCGGGACTGATGTGCCGCTCTCCTCGTCCTTGTTTTTGTTCATCTGCAAGAAATAATTAACCTAATGAATATGCCAGGAAGAAGAAAAATGCTGTAAAGATTTAACCCAGTTACTCAAATAAAAAGTAGCACACTGAACCAGAGTTTCAGTTTATGTAACTGATATTTCGAATGACATTGAGAATCTTATTCCACTTGCAAGTTCTTAAGTATTGATATTTCAAAGAAGAATGTCACATGTCATGTTTGGTGGTTGGGGGGGGGGGGGATCAATAACAGTTCACAGAAGAGACCAAATAGTGTTTTCCTGTATATTTTCAAGGGCAAATAGAAGACCCATGCTAGGAGAATCCACAGTTATCCATACAGGCACTCTGTTCCATTTTCAACAGCAGATAGACGTACAACTAATGCTAGAATGCACAAAAATTGTTCATTTTTTCTATAAAGTTAATAGTATAGATCCTCCTACTACTTCAGCGAATGGAACCTTACCCAAATGGACCCCAGGAACAAAAAGGTGGATTTAGAACAATGTTGACGTACAATCAAGAAAAATCAATATGGTCATTTGTGCAGTCACTTTACACAAAAAGGTGGATTTAGAACTGTGCAAAACCAAGACAACAGGAATACTGAAGATTGAATTTAATAGCACACATATATGCATCACAGAGGATTTCGTGAGGTTTAAAACTGCAAATTACTTACAGTAGTAACATAGTCGTTATTGTCAGCTATGAGCATCTTAAGTTTTTTTCCTCTTATTGCAGGAATGCTTATTCCTCCAGGACCATCTTCTAACAGATAATTTCCGGTCAAATTGTTTTAAGACACTGCTGGAACTTCGAACTTCCACCAGTTCCTTATATTTCCATGTTTGGTAATAATGAATTGCACAGTAAAGAACTCTAGTTATGTGCTTATAAACCTTAATGATGCAAATTTCTACAAAAATAGGCATAAGAAAAATGTGGGATTGGGATGTCATCGGTTGTTGACCGAACAGAAACACATGGATGTGTCAGAATGGCCCTTAAGAAAGCTACTTGTGAATTTTGCTGGAGTTTGAATAGAGATGTCTGCAGTAAGAATGATTTTTCCATGAGGCCAAGCTCATGTCACAAGTTCTTACAAATGTAAAAGAGCCTAACTATTTCCATTTGCACAGCAACTGCAGCTATTTATTAATATAAAGTTTTACAAGCCCGACAGATTAAATATGAAGATATCTATGCGAAAAGTTGGAACTTGAATAGTCCAAAAAACTGGAATATCACACGCTTCATTTCAAGTTCTCATGCTATATCTTGGAAATCAACAAAATCATGTACATAACATTGTGAACCAGAAAACAAGGTGTGCATTTTCATTTAGTTGAAACATAAATACCACGACCAGGCACCTATTCCTAATCTAAGAATGCCACTAATGTCACCTGACCAATATCACGATGCATACCAAAAAGATATAGAAGGTAAGATCAAGGGCATATGAGGAATACCGAATACTTGAGGTTTTGCTCATATGACGGGTGAATTTATTATAACTATGAGCAAACCAGTCTGTTTTGATTTCTGTGCAATAGGGTTTCTGCTAAATTTATGTGAACAGAATTTCGTCACGTATACAATTTATATAACTGAACCCCATATGACTATATGAGTAATGATATAACGACAAACTACAATATAGGAAATGCAAATTTAAGTGCAATATATTTAGAGTTTAGTTTAACAGGTGCAACAAATGAAGCCATTCTTCTTTTAAAGACAACAAGAAAGAACTAGTTATGTTAAGCACGCTCATCCAAGCTAAAGATTACAGGGTTAGTACTAGGACTCTCAATTCATTTGCATGGAAAAGGAAAATTTAGAATGATTATCCTTTTGTGCTAGGCTCAAAATTGAGGGATGGAACCTTCTATTTAGTTCGCGAGGCGGATCAAGGAAAGTCTGTTTTATACCCCTCAAGTTTTCCTGTAGTTCAAATTTCCAGAAGAATAGAGGGGGTCCTTTATTCATATTTCAGGCTTATGGGCTTCTTAGGCCAGTTTAGAACCAGCAACAAGGAGAGCATACACAGAAGCGTAAGTGCATTGAAATTAAATTTATCCAGCAAGAAGAATTAAGTAGCAAGTACTCACAAGGCGAAGAAGTGTCCGTCGTTCCCTCTCCCTAGCATATCTGATGGCCTATTAAACAATTCACTGGTCAGCACAAAACAAATGGATTTCTCAAGGTTCACAACAATCCTCTTCCAATATAGAAGAATCAAACCTCCTCTAGTTCTTTGCGCTCACTGTTTGCTTCCTCAGCATCCCTACAAGACAACACTGAATCATTACAACACGTAAAATAAAATAAAACAAGGTTCAAATTCCAGTTACAGTGTAGCTACACCGGTGCTAGTGTAACAATAAAATGAAATAGCGGGGATCACCTTCCAACAAGCTGCTTAACAGAGGTGCAGCACTTGGCACAAATCCCAAGCTCCTTGGAGCAACCTGCATTGAGCAGAGATCACACATATCAGTGACAATCAAACGGCACACCAGCACCACCGTAACAAGAGACACCGCCGAGGAGCCGAAATTCACCTGTGCAGACGTTGTGGTATGCCTGCCGGACGTTTCGTTTACTGCACTTCTGGCTGCAAAAACAAAAAGGAAACCATAAGCATCCATTGCTATCCCCTCTTACAACCGTTCCCAAATACTATGCGGTGACCAGTCGGGCAAGAAAGCTACCATTTTGCAGGCTCAACAATCGGCTTGTACTTGCCGTATCTGCAAAAGAAGAGACGAACAGATCGGACCGAGGAACACAAGTAAACCAACGACCTAATAATGAATGAATATAACTAAGGGGGAGAACCCCATACTTGCGCTTCCAGTCGATTTGGTCCCGGCAGCGCTGGCAGACGCCGGTGATCTCCGACAGAGGCCGGAACCTGCCCCCGGGCTCCTGCGCGAGCAGCGGCGATGATTGCGGCGGTTAGGTCCCACAAGAACGGAAAAGAGAAGACTGGGAAGGGAGGCGGGTCGCCGGCTTACGGTCTCGTTGATCTTCCGGCCGAGGTTGGGCTTCCATGCGTAGGTGTTCTGGTGCTTCGGGGGACCAGCTCGCTTCGACATCTCTCTCCCTCTCTCCGCTTCGCGCCGCCGCCGGGAGTCCCTCTCCGCTTACCCCTAAAACCTCGCTGCGGCGGCTGCGGGCGTATCCCTGTGGCTACCTGTATAATCGTGTGGGATCCAACAACTACGTCTAATGGGCGTCGGCCCAAGCCTGGAGCGAGATTAAACTCGCACTTGGGCTCCGGAAAACATGGCCCAATAGTCGCACGGCCCATTTGTTCCAGTCAGTGATATAGACTGCCGGTGGACCCCCACCTCCCCCCATAGTCGGAGATCGGAAGGGAATCAAAACCGTACCGGCGGCTACCGCCCGAGGTCGGGGAGTCGGCGGCGGAGACAGGCAGCCAACCCGTGCCTTGGTGGAAGCAGAAATGGCGATGCGGAGGAGGCTGCCGCAGTTCCAGGCCCTCCTCGCGCAGCAAGCCGTCCGCAGCGCCATCCCCAAACCCAGACCCCTAGCCAACCCCCACAGCCGCCTCCTCCACTGCCCCTCCACGCCAGCAGCCGCCTGCCGCTCGCCGCTGTCCCAGTCCCTCTGGCGCAGCCCAGGAAGCGCCGGGACGCTCCTGCCGTTGAGCGCGGCGGCCGTTGCGGCGGCCGCCCGGGCCGCCGCCAAGCGGTGGCTGACCGCGCGCGCCGCCGGGTCGCTTGAGCTCTTCTCGCTGCAGCGGAGGCGGTCCTCGGACTTGCTCTCTTCGTCCTCCACATTCCTCCGCCGCGTACCCTGGTGAGGTTTTGGCTGGTGGTACGTCTTAATTACATGGAGTTTTGGGTTGTTTGGTCATTTTGGTTTTCGTGTCTCCTAAAGGGGGCGCTGGCTACCATCAGCGGACGGGATGGTGTTGATGCTTATGGGCGCGAATGTGGCCGTCTACATGCTCTGGCACATGGCCAGTCCGGATTTCATGAGGGATCATTTCTCGGTTAGTGATCAATCAAAGGGACCTTGCTTTGATTTCACAAGTGGTTGTTGAAGTGTAATTTGATGAATGTTGCGATGAGCAGATTTCGCTGGACAATCTCAAGAGCGGGCGGTTGCACACATTGCTCACTAATGCCTTCAGCCACTATGACTCAGGTCACCTCTTCGGCAATATGATGGGTCTCTACTTCTTCGGTTCAAATGTAAGAAGTTCACTCTTTGTCCATTGTTGCATTGCGGAAACATGCTTTGTATGTGATATGAGTACAATGCACATACATACATACCCAGTTTCCCCTTAGTGCACCACCTTGTGGTAAAACATCAAACATGCTCACCTACACTTCCTGAAAATCCAATGTAAAAGGTGTGTAACGCACTATTTACTTCCCCAACCATGTCACATTAGCTTATCTATGTTCTTTTCACACGAACATCATCTTGTTGAAGTTAAAACTGAGACATGAACAAGGAATAGTCGCAATAATGTATGGTTAATAAAATGCTTTTGTGCACTGGACCCTTCTGTTGGATTAGAATACTAGTTGCCAACCCGCGTGCCTGCAGGGGTTAGCGACTTTGAAACGAATTCACAAAGAAGTTTTGGATTAACTTTACTATGGATGGAAGCTTGTAGGAAGTAGAAACATAAAATTAGATAACTTACAAGCATTATAAAAATATGTTATTAAAAAATTCTGCATCATTAGTTTGTTAATAACCACATGGTAAAATAATTATATTTATGTGTTTAATTTCTGATTAGCTTTGAGCATGTGTCCTTTATTTCCAATCTACCTGTGTCATTTTCCAGTTGTATACTTGTGTTGCGGTTATAAGCAATTGTTTCACCAAAATTGTGGTGCCTGATCAATGTATCTTATTGAGACTCATGTTTTCGAAATTAATATATTACTAGCAAAAGAGCCCGTGCGTTGCAACGGGAGAAAAAGATACCACATGCCCGCAAGGCCGTAACCCAATAAGCATGAGTCAAGACCCCAATAGGTCCATGTTCTTTATTTCAACATGACATCCCATCTGTGTTGCCGTTTGTCCGTCGTCCCATTCTCGCATACGATGATCATAGTGCTTACAGAATTACAACGCGTTTGAATGTGGTAATCCTAAGCCATCTCACTCTTGGCATAAGATTAGATTTTCTCTCTCTTGCTAGGTTTCTTTTGTCTCCAATTTTGTTTGTCTAGGTGTTCACTTGCAATCCAGATTGGTGCTGGTACGAAAGAAAGACGGATCGTGCGCTATTGATTAAAGTTGCACTCTAAATAGCATTTTAAAAATGGTTAAGAGGTAAAATAACATCATATTCGGATTCTACACATTTTTCTAACCAAATTTCATATATATCATGTTAAAATTGGAATTATGGTTTAAAAGATTTGCATAATTAAAAAAAATTGTTCTAGGTGGACTGCAGGTTAATTACCATAAAAGACATGGTGGTTTTGTAAAAAAAGCAAAAATGATTCGTTTTGTCACTTAAAAGTATACTGTGGGTTAATTACCTGAAAGTGTAGGTTTTTTTGGTAAAATCAGAAAAACAATTCGTTTTGCCACTTAAAATAGGACTGTGGGTTGATTCTTTGAAACATAAGGGGTTTTTCTGTAAAAATGCATGACGGATGGGCAGAAACACAAGTCCCGTTATATATATATATATAGGGTAACGCTATTCTAAGAGCATCTCCAGCTGTTGGGCCCCCGGGGGCGCCTAAAATCGCCGCCTGGGGGTGAGCCGGCGCAAAAATTGGGCCTGGGGGCGAGTTGGTCCCCAGCTGCCGGCCCCAGGGCCGCCCCCAGGCGCGTTTTAAAATAAAAGAAGTATAGCACAGTTCGGCGAAGTTCGGCTATAAACACGATAAATTTCGGCCAAACACGATAAATTTCGGCACAGTTCGGCGAAGTTCGCGGATTTTCATTGCATAGCACATATATAAACTAATCTAAAAAAAACTGGCTGAAGTCGCCGCTGTCGCTGCAATCGTCGTCGTCGGCCTTCTCCTCCTTTGACGCGGGCGCCCCTGCTGGACCCCTCCCCGGCGTCGCCTTGGCAGACTGGTGGCGGCGCGTCGTCGTCGTCGCTGTCGTAGATGACGACGACTCCGCCTTCGTTGCGGCCGCGTCGGCGCTCTGCGAAGCGGCGCAGGGCGGCGCACTGGCGCTCCTTCGCCTTCTCCAGGCGCTCCTTCTCCATCGCTATGGAGTCTCTGCGCGCCCATTCCAGGGCTGCGTCGTCGGCGCGGCCGGCTCCTTCACCGGTGCGAGCCCCGGCTCCGTCTTCACCGGCGTGAGCCCCGGCTCCGTCTTTGGCTTGACGAAGCGCGGAGGAGGAGGCGCGCCGGCCGCCCTCGTTGATGGCGATGCTGGCGCTGCGAGTGCGCCGGCCGAGCGGCGTCTCCGCCGCGGGCCCGACCTTGACGCCGAGCAGGGCCGGAGTACCGGAGGAGTGCGATGAAGATCGCAAGGAGGAAGAAGAGGAGGAGGACCCGAACCTCCTTGGCGCCCATGGCCCGACGCGTCGGTGCTGCGCCGGGGCGGCCACCCTCGCCGGGTATGCCAACGGCGGGTCGTTGCCGCCCTCGAGGTACGTCAGCACGCCCTCGAGTGTGCGGCCGGGGACGCCCCACCACAGGTGGCGCCCCTCGCTGTTCTTCAGGCCGCCGGCCACCGGCGCGCCGTTGGTGGACGCCAAGCGCTGCTGCTGGCGGCGCTCGAAGTACGCCGCCCAAGCCGCGTGGTTGTCGGCGGCGTACTAGGGGAGGGAGAGCTGGGCGTCGGTGAGGGAGGCGCGCACGACCTCGACCTCCTCGGCGAAGTATTTGGGCTTCGCCACGGCGTCGGGCAACGGGGGAATGGGCACTCCCCCGTCGCTGAGTCTCCACCCCGTCGGCCCGACGCGCATGTCCGGCGGTGCCGGGATGTTCGAGCCAGGACTCCTGTTCGCGGAGCGAACGGCGGCCGAAGCCGTTGGCCGCCGCCTCGTCTCCGGGGAAACGCTCTGCCATGGCGACGGGCTCGGGAGAGGTAGAGAGGGAGAGGGAGGGGCTGGGCGGCGGCGAGGGGCGGGGCTGGTGTGGGCACAGGCGAGTGAGGCCACCGGCTATATAGCCGCGCCGCGCCCATGTGTACGCGTGCGAGGGAGGGGAGGCGTCGGCGCGCCGTCCCGTGACGCGCCGTCCGTGAGGAATCAATGGCAAGGTTGACCGGCGGCAGCCTTGCCATTGATTCCCCGCGGGAACCGAGGCCGTTGGGGGAAGACGAGGCGCCGTGTCGCTGACGCGGCTGGCCCGCGGCTTTTTCGCGCCAAAACAGCTCGCCGCGGCGCCCCCCAGCGCGCCGGGTTCGGCCTGGGTCCGCCGGCGCTGTTTTCGGCCCAGGCCGGCAAAAATCGGGCTCCTGGGGGCGCGATTGGGCCGTTTTTTCGGCGCCGGCGCGAAAAAATCGCCTGGGGAGGCCTTCCTGGGGGCGCGGCTGGAGATGCTCTAAGCGCGAGTGTAGAATAGCTTATTCTACACCCCCTAGTAAAGCTATGTACAAAATCTAGTAAAACGGTGTATAAAATGTAGTAATTCGAAAAATATTTTTTTTATCATCTAAGTTTGTAAATTACTATATTTTTACGAAAATTACTATATTTTACATGGTGTGTTACTGTATTTTATATGTACCGTTACTGGGGTGTAGGATAAGCTATTATATATATATATATATATATATATATATATATATATATACGGTGGCGCTAATCTGTGCGAGAGCGCAAAACTCCTTATCCTCCGCGCCGGTCGCTAATGAGCCGCTCGTCCCATGTCAGTTTAGGAAATGAAAGTAATAAGCAGTATGGAATCTAGTAATGGATCAAATTCTTTTACCATGCACAACCGCATCATCTCCTCCGGGCGGCTCTAATGTGGTAATAGACTGCATGCATGGCACTACGACCCACTAATATGGTAAACAACAACCACATGTATGGTAAGGGTACTAAAACTATTACGGTGCCGTGCAGCACTCCTGAATGTAGTAAAGCATAAGCTACGCTGGTAATTGGTTACCACCTATTAATTAACATGATAAAAAGTTCAATTAGAAAATTACATTTGTCGGTACTTTGACTTAAAAAATACACATAGTAATATCCATTGTAAAAAATAGTAACAGAAGTAATTCATTTACTACTACACATACGGCTTCCCTACTTGCACCATAATTAGGGGGCATAGTAATAAGCAATTGAAAAGATAGTAATGAATTAACTAGGTTACTACTCCACGCATATCTCCGTCCCGCACCATAATTTGAGCACATAGTAAAAGTTCATTCAAACAATGGTAACCAAACAATTCACTTACTATTGTACCCAGAACTTCCGCGTCTTGTATCACTTCTTCGTAGATAGTAACAAGCACTAGGAAACATAGTAAAAACGGAACTAACTCAATTACTACTGTTTCCCCATGTTAGTAACAAGAATAAGAAAATATAGTAATCAGATTGACAAGTATTACTATTGCCTTCTCTCGATTTACCATTGTCATGCACTAATTCTTCCTAGTAAAGTATATCATTTTTATTACTACAACCTATTCTGCAACTACCCCTGATTTACGGCTAACTAATTAGGAGGGCTGATTCCACGGGGCAGGGTGGCCGGCGCGTATATATATATTAGTGCCCCAATTGCAGTTGCTTATCTGGACATGTATGTGGTCTGTCTGCCATAAGATTTCACGGATCAATTTAACTGAAATGTATACATAAACCAATGTTGGTTCAAGTGACATGGGGGAAGGACATAAGAATCTGTGCAACCACTTTGGAAATAAACTTTTAGAATGCATTTGTGAATTTGCATTGGTTATTGTTTGTTATTATATTGTACATAACTATTTCTACAGGTGTGGCTTAATTAGACAAATGTATTATATTTCAGGGATATATCTAATTAGAAGATATGCACATGTCTTCCATCTATAAAAGATGAGGGCATTTCAATTATTATTATTATTGGTGGCAGGTGACACAAATCAAATTGGAATATACACACAATGTTCTATCAGTAACACAAACCAGGCCATATATAACACAAATGTAGGGCTTGCTGTTTTCTCCTTTTTGAAAGAATGCAGGATCTTGTACATGAGACCTCTAAGCCCTACATAATCTATGTACTCTTTTTGTCCATCACAGATAGGTATCTCGAATATTGTAAGTGAAAGTATTTTTATAAACTTTTGCTATGAATTTATGAATCTGAATAGCTAACTTAGTAACTTCAGTTCAAATTATATCAGTTTAAAGTTTCAAAAAATTGATGTTACCTTTTCTTCTAAGCAAGTGTATTCCACAAGATGTTTTCTTTCGCTTATAATTTGTATAATTGTATGTATGCTTCAACTATACTACTCCTATATATTCTATAACACAAAAATATTCTTAGGAGTGAAAGCGTGTTGTATCCTTGCATGAGGTCACAAATTTCCTTGGACGCTAGGCTTGTTGGCAGTATGACGCAAGTAAAATTTCATGATGACTTGAATGAAACGGTTGAACTCTGGACACTTTGGCTTCTGGTATGCCCAGACTATGAAAAGTTTCTTTGTTCGGCACTGATTTGAAGAATATTCTTGTGTTTGCGTGTATGCCTCTGAGGTCATCGTCGGATTCTGTATCTCTAGGAAAATCCAATAAATGCAATGCACAATCATTTGTCCACTCTTATATGGTAGTTTGTGGTTAAGTGCCATGTATGGTAATATAGAACACAATTCCAATGCAAAAATAGAAGTGGTAGTTCAAGCCAGCATAATTAAAGAGTTTGAGTTGATGGCCACTTTCTGCCCGATTATTAAATAGATGACTTCTATTCAATTAGGAATAGCAAAACTCTGAGATATTTTCCATTCAATTCATTCAATTTTATCTCATCCTTATTCTAGCATAGTCATAAGCCAATGCAGTCCATATCACATATACGCATAAAAGCTTCAATTCAGCATTCAATTCGGGATATAGATTCATGGAGAATTTAGAGCAATGAGTCAATCAAGTACTCAGAAGTCTGTAATTAATGTGTATGCACCTGCATGCTAGAAGGGACTGGGTGTCCAAAAAGGTTTGGTGAGAGAAGTGCTCGACTAGTGGCTCGGGTCGAAGACATGGGCACCTCAAAAGCTCCCCTTCCTGTCATCATTCTGAGCCATTCGAGATTTCTCGGATCTGACTCCTTTATCGAAGTCCTTCTTGGATCTGACTAGGCTGGTATAACGGGTAGGATTAAGCTATTCCGACAACAATTTCCTTGTCCAATACCAGGGAATACTTATCCCGTGTTTTTGTAGTGACCATTTATTTCCTTTCATTTTGAAATTATTACCAAACAATCACTCCCTGATTTGCTTTCATTTTCTGTTTGCATCAGATTTCGAGCGCGTTTGGCCCTGCTTTTCTGTTGAAGCTGTACATAGCAGGAGCACTTGTTGGATCCACATTCTTCTTGGTAGATAAGGCTTTTATAGCTCCAAGGAGACAGGTAACGTACTGTGGGAATGATTACGTAGGATGGACTCTTGAAGAACCCTGCATTGAATTGAAATTATTGATTAAAGTTTCCTGATAGTATTCCTAATTTAGCAAGTAACCCTTTCCTTGCAGATTTATGCGGGATGGGACGTGTTAAGAAGTAACGCGCTTGTACGTGATTTCTTGTTCCAACTTCAAACAGTTCATTTTCCTTGGTATTGATTATGAAAGAAGGAATAGTATCTCATATAAGCAGTAAATGTTGCCAACCAACCAATTATTTATCATCTTATACCTACACATAGTTAATTAGAAGGTAAATGTGGCAATCTGGGGTGATATGGTGATTTACCTGTAATATAATGTAAAACCACCAAATGAGCATTATCACCTATCAGTGATATTGTACATAAATGTTCCTATTTAGTTGTTGCACACCAAATATGACCTTTTTTATTCATGTCACTCAGGGTGCAAGTGCTGCAGTTAATGCCATTATGCTTCTTCACATTTTTCTCAAACCAAAGGGACTAATCTACCTTTACATGGTCATTCCTGTTCCAGCTGCCTTAGTGGTGAGGATTTTTTAGTTTCCCTTGTAAAATTCGGCAAAGCATGTGGGTGCTAGGAAATGAGAGCATAATTTCTTTTGACTTTATATATTTCAGGGGGTTGCTTGGATTGGTCTTGATTTGTGGAGGGTGAACAAGGTATACAAAATTTTAGTTAACTCTCTGTTAGGTATTCTTCGCATAAGTGAATGTTATCAGTGCCACTCTGTTGCTTATGCTCATCAGCTATCAGTTTTCTACAAGAGTTTCAGGGCACTGTTACTTTCATTTGTTCATTGCTTGGAAGTTTGTTCATTGCATTTCTGAGTGTTTGTGTGTTACCTACCCGCACAAGTCCTGGTTTTAAACCAACCTGGGGTTGAAACATATATGAGTCAATATTCATGTCTACGGTGATTGGAATAATTCTAAATGTCTGGTTGAATAATTTGCTGATTATAAACCATGTGGTATCTTTTTGGCTGTAGTCTTTCCTGGCTTGTCTTCTATCTTTGTACCTTTTTGTCCTATAATTGCATTTTATCCTATGCTGAGATGAATGTAGTTGAAGGTAATCACTGGTCTGGCATTGTGATCCATATAGTATCGCAGTCGAGCTATGCCACATGTATAATTCCTTGAGTATCTCATTCTATAGGACATCTTCAGCTTCTTCTTGTTTCTCTGAATATCTTTGATGCTCTTCTAAGCAAATATTATTTGTGATAACAAATGAATTCTTTGTGCTTGTCGTGCTTACCTGGTCTTAAGGCTAACTGATGCATGTTCGAATTTTCAGGGTCAGAGTCAGACATCAGGTGCTTCTCATTTAGGGGGTACCCTAGTGGCTGCTCTTATGTGGGCTCGAATTAGGAAGGGCTGGATCTGATCATGCAGCTTGTTCATATGGAGCAAATCCAACCGACTTTCCCCAGCTGGTGGTCTCTCCGTTTGAAATTTGTTGTTACCTGAGAAAGTTCTTGTGGGTGGAGGGAATACTCTGCTGCTTATCATCCAAGTTTCTGATCTAGAACTCCTCAAACAAATTCTAGATAGCATCATGGCAGATATTGCCAACTGATTGGCCGGAATTTACAATCTTATTATTGCAACTTGCAGGAGCAATAACATACCACAACTAAATTGCAATATCGGTTGCTATACAGATATCCAATTTGGCTCCCGGGAGCACACACGCCCGGGAGCGTTCTTGTGGATATCCAATTTGGCTCCTGGAATTTATAATCTTATTATTGCAGCTTGCAGGAGCAATAACATACCACAACTAGATTGCAATATCGGTTGCTATACGGATATCCAATTTGGCTCCTGAGAGCACACGCTCCTGCGTGCCAAAAATGTTCTTTTTTCAAATCCAATTCGGCCCTCCCGTTGCTATAGTGTTATTTACCTCGCTAGGCTGAATTTTAATGCAGTTATGACTGGACATATGCCATTACAAAGCAGGTAAGATCAGGACGTGCAGGTAGTAAAGATGGAATGGTTAAGGAACCTGTTCATGGATACCTGAGATCGTTTTGTTTTCTGCTGTTGCCACTCGATGGTCCAAATGGTACAATCGAAGTTAGTGACGGGCTTTGTGTTTCGCAAATACGTGAGGGGGTTGGAGCGAACTAAGCCCCGCGTGAGCACATGCCAGTCAGCGCGCAGGAAAAAATGGGTCACAAACAGGCCCAGGTTGAGCAGTTATCAGGCCTTAAGCTGGGATTTGCAGCTAAAAAACATGCAAAAAAGTTGCCATCCCTTTAATAAAATGAACATGGCAAAATGACCTTGAATTTAAACGTGCAACAAAAAATGTTCAAATTGCCACTGATTAAATACAAAATGCCATTGGTCTAATTAATAAATCATGTATTTGCCACATCTAGAAATGCCATGTGACAGAGTTTCAATCGCCACAGATTATTTTGCCAAGTAAAAAGGTCACATGACAACTTCAACACACAAAATAATGTGTTATCTAGATAAGTCCAATAAAATTGCCGCTAATTAAATAAAATACCACGGTCTAATTAATAAAGTTGCCATGGTGCAAATAGTGAAATTTGCTATGGTCTCACTAATTTTTTTGCCATGGTCTAATTAATAAAACGACCATGGTGTAAATAATAAAATTGCGATGGTCTAACTGAGCCATGGTGTAAATAATAAAATGCCATGGTCCAATTAATAAAATTAACATGGTGTAAATAATAAATTTGCCATGGTCTGACTGAAAAATTTGTCATGGTCTAATTAACAAAACATTCGTGGTGTAAATAATAAAATTATGATGGTCTAATCGAGCCACGATGTAAATAATAAATTTTCATGGGCTTATTAATAAAATTGCCATGGTGTAAATAAGGAAGTTTGCCATGGTCTAAATAGTGAAACTGCCATGCTACTAAAAAACTGTCATGGTCTAAAATAAATAAATTGTCATGGTACCTACAAAAGAACTACCCGTGGTGTAATGTATTTAATAAAAAAATGTTGAGGACTAACCGAAAAATGACGTTGTCCAAATCCTCTATTCCTAAATAGTTGCAACTCATTACCTATTTTTCTTCTTCATGCAATGATGCCACATCATCAATGCATACATGTGGTCTAAGTTACAATTTATGCACCAATCTATTCATGCAACCATGCCACCTCAGCAATCATGCATGTATTTGTTTCACTATTTTTTTATGCAACATAGTCTGTCAAATGTGGATGCTTGGAGCAAATATATGATGTTCATGTTACTCACCTTTGTTAAAAATGGAACTCCGTTTGACTTCAACCCAATAGATTTCTCTTTTTGTATAACATTTTGTGACATGCTTCATATACTTTATTGTTTTCAAAAAATGTCCCAAGAGCATTCCTAAATTTATCTTTGCAATAGTAGGCTTTTAACATCCATTTATGCATCAGTTTTACAAAGTTTCCTGCAGCAACGCGCATGGCATCATCTAGTAAATGAAATTGCCATGCCACCTATAATAAAATTGCACATGGCAAGTTTAGAAAAATTCTCTCCTAAAAAATATGATTGGACAATTGACTCTTGATGCAGGCCGCGCACTAGTCAATAGGTACTTTAGGCACATCCCCACATCATCACGTCGCAAGCACATCATACCGGTTGTTTTCCAAAGCTATATTTATAATCAGGATGAGATCCCGCACACAAATATAAGGTTGTGAGAGTAAGACCTCATACACATGTTTGTTTTAATACCAGTGCTTACACCCAAAAAGGTTGTTAAAGGTCCAGTAGAAAAGTTAGAATTTAATTCATTAGCAATAACTTGTCAGAGACTTTGTCCTGGTACACATCCACTTGTGGGTTCGATAACACAGGGCCACTCCTTGAAGGAAAAGGCACATGAACCTTCTACTATCCAAATCAGATCTCAAAGGGCATCACCATCAAATTAACAGTCCTAGTTCACATTCATAGGCAACATTCACTACCAACTCATAAGATCCTCATATATAAGTTCAACATGCATGCCTATGCATCTCAAGATTTACATACCAGAGCCAATATTTACTTCACAATTAAGATAAAGTTGTGTGAAGGTATACAAATAAATAAAAATTGATCGACGCTTGAAAGTGCAACTATCCCTAGGTGGTTTTGGTAATTCATAACAACATATAGCTCATTGAGCTAATGCTATTTCAAGATGATTATTTCAGGAAAGCTCAATGATTGGCATGGCATGGATGTGAAAGTGGAACCCTCAAAATGCTAAGGAAAAAGGATTGGCTCAAGCTCAAAAGCTCAAGACTCTTCATTTTATATTTTAGTGATCCAAGATCACATTGAGTCTTTAGGAAAAGCCAATACTATCAAGGAGGGATGAGGTGTTGCTTAATGAGCCTCTTGCTTCATGTGCTTAGTGATATGCTCCAAAAACCCTCAACTACTTTCCCATATCCACATTTGACCTAAACCCTAAGCCAAACTCGGTCCTACCGATTCTTCCTATCCGGCGCCACCGAGTTTCACTTGTCATAAGCCACTGCCAAACCCTAGCAATTTGGTTCTACTGATAGGGATCTCGGTCTCACCGAGATGGGATTGCAAACTCTCTGTTTCCCTTTCGTAACTTTTCGGTCTCACCGAAAGAGCGAATCGGTCCCACCGAGATTGCAATGTAAATTCAGTGTTTCCCCTTTGTAACTTTTCGGTCTCACCGAAAGAGCAAATCGGTCCCACCGAGTTTGCCTG
The DNA here is from genome assembly GCF_003073215.2 of Triticum urartu. Classification (NCBI taxonomy): domain Eukaryota; kingdom Viridiplantae; phylum Streptophyta; class Magnoliopsida; order Poales; family Poaceae; genus Triticum; species Triticum urartu. The sequence continues at coordinate 541,022,221 of NC_053024.1, forward strand.
ACCAACTCTCTGGTTAGCTAATTACCAAATTCGGTCTCACCGAGTTTGTGTAATCGGTCTCACCGAGATTACGTTATGCCCAAACCCTAACCATATCGGTCCTACCGAGTTGCATGTCAGTCCCACCGAAAATCTCTAACGGTCACTAGGTTTACATTTTCGGTCCGACCGAGTTTGTGATTCGGTCCCACCGGGATTGGAAAACTGTGTAACGGTTGGATTTTGTGTGGAGGCTATATATACCCCTCCACCTCCTCTTCATTCGAAGAGAGAGCTATCAGAACACATACACCATTCCAACTCATATGTTCTGAGAGAGAACCACCTACTCATGTGTTGAGACCAAGATATTCCATTCCTACCATATGAATCTTGATCTCTAGCCTTCCCAAGTTGCTTTCCACTCAAATCTTCTTTCCACCAAATCCAAATCCTATGAGAGAGAGTTGAGTGTTGGGGAGACTATCATTTGAAGCACAAGAGCAAGGAGTTCATTACCTACACACCATTTGTTACTTCTTGGAGAGTGGTGTCTCCTAGATTGGCTAGGTGTCACTTGGGAGCCTCCGATAAGATTGTGGAGTTGAACCAAGGAGTTTGTAAGGGTAAGGAGATCGCCTACTTCGTGAAGATCTACCGCTAGTGAGGCAAGTCCTGTGTGGGCGATGGCCATGGTGGGATAGACAAGGTTGCTTCTTCGTGGACCCTTTGTGGGTGGTTGCTTCTTCGTAGACCCTTCGTGGGTGGAGCCCTGTGTGGACTCGCGCAACCATTACCATTTGTGGGTGGAGCCCTGTGTGGACTCTCGCAACCGTTACCCTTTGTGGGTTGAAGTCTCCATCAACGTGGATGTAGGATAGCACCACCTATCCGAACCACGGGAAAAACATCTGTGTCTCCAATTGCGTTTGAATTCTCCAAACCCTTCCCTTTACATTCTTGCAAGTTGCATGCTTTACTTTCCGCTGCCAATATACTCTTTGCATGCTTGCTTGAATTGTGTGATGATTGCTTGACTTGTCCTAAAATAGCTAAAATCTGCCAAGAACTAAAATTGGGAAAAGGTCAAGTTTTTATTTGGTCAAGTAGTCTAATCACCCCCTCTAGACATACTTTCGATCCTACAAGTGGTATCAGAGCCTTGGTCTCCATTTGCTTTGATCTCCATAGCTTTTGGTGGTCATAGCCTTGGTTTCACAACCTAGGAGAGTATGGCGTCTAGCGAGGGAAATTATCACCGTAGAGGTCCCTACTTTGATGGTACTAATTTTGCTAGTTGGAAGCATAAAATGAAAATGCATATTCTTGGACATAACCCCGCCGTTTGGGCTATTGTGTGTGTTGGTTTGCAAGGTGACTTCTTTGATGGGAGAGAACCAAACCGTGAAGCTACCGCGGATGAGTTGAAGATGTTGCAATACAATGCTCAAGCTTGTGATATTCTCTTCAACGGATTGTGCCCCGAAGAATTCAACAAAATCAGTCGTCTTGAGAATGCGAAGGAAATTTGGGACACTTTGATTGATATGCACGAAGGTACCGACTCCGTCAAGGAATCCAAGTTGGATGTGCTTCAAAGCCAACTTGACAAGTTCAAGATGAAGGATGGTGAAGGTGTCGCTGAAATGTACTCTAGGCTTGCTCTCATCACAAATGAGATTGCCGGCTTAGGAAGTGAAGAGATGACCGACAGATTCATCATCAAGAAGATTCTAAGAGCCTTGGATGGAAAATATGATACCGTGTGC